>NW_007246139.1:308099-413508 GCF_000164805.1 Carlito syrichta | reverse complement strand
GGGCTCAGGCAATCCACTCACCTCAGCCTCCCAAAGGCGCGGGATTACAGGCTGAGCCACCGAGCCCGGCTAAAACCATTTTTTCATTAGTTATTTTCTAGATGACTGTAAATACTTATAAAAAGAGAAATAAATAAAACAAATTGCAAAAGTGGTAGATTAAATTATTGTCTCCAAAGCTTTACTCTTTCCCTATAATAGGATTATACATTCATGCTCTTTGTCATGTGATTTTTCAGTACTTTTCACTGTGGGTATAGTACACTTCTCTGTGCCGTAGTTGCTGGACTTATTAAATGACTCTCCTACCACTGGAATGTGGACTGGAGTCAGCATGAGATCCAAAGTGTAAAGTCTTAAGAAACATGATATGTTGTTGCTCACCATTCTTGTCCTTCTGTGACTCACTATAAGGGAATATCTTGGGTATCTATTGATGCTGGATTGAGAGATTTATGAACCAAGATATTATGCCAAAACAGAACCACCCTACTTGACATACAGAACAAGATAAAATTTTTAAAAAGAGCTTATTTTTCTAAGCCACTGAGATTTTTTTTTAACATTATTGGAGCAAATATCTGATAATAGAATATGTTAGATAAGAGTAGATAAGGAGAAAAACCCAAACA
Organism: Carlito syrichta; assembly: GCF_000164805.1. Lineage (NCBI taxonomy): Eukaryota > Metazoa > Chordata > Mammalia > Primates > Tarsiidae > Carlito > Carlito syrichta. The sequence continues at coordinate 412,876 of NW_007246139.1, read as the reverse complement.
AAATTCTCTTTAGGAAGTTATCTTTATTGCTCAACAGTATTTCCTCCCATCCATGTTCTCTGTTATCTCCCTATTATACCTGTTGACAGATGGAAACACTGAATTTTGTCTTCTAGTCTTGAAATTTTTTTCATGCTAAATCAGTCTTTTTGTATGGTGCTCTGGACACCCTTGGACTTGAATTTAAGGTCATATAAGTTTTGTTCTAAAAATTATGAATTTTAGTCTACTATTGAGGGACTGTCTAATATTATTTCAGTAATCTTTTTTATGCCGCTATACATAAACTTTTATTCACATCTTAAACAGGTTCAGCTATCTTTTTCTTTTTAATTCCAAGGTTACCTATTCTCTGTTTTACATAGTAACATATTTTAAAAAACATTTTCTAATGCGTATATGCTTTTCTCTTTCTGAGAAAAATTCTTTACACTTACATAGCCACACCAAAAATTAACTCATAGAATAAATCAAGTTTTTCGTGTGTTTTATATTTTTTCTAGTTTTATTATTCAATCACTAAATACTAGCTGCTTGAGGTGGACAATGTAGGAGGAATTAAAATGTCTTATCCGGGATAATGTTGGTTACAGCTCTTCAACTGACTTATGACTTTGAGACAGTCTATTCATTTGGAGAATTATTACTTTGTCTTTTATGTCAAGGCTTGACAAACTAATACTGAAAATGCCTTGCTTCTTATTTTTATAAACATTTTTTATTAGAACACAACCATATTCATTAATTTATACAGTTAGTTGCTTTTCAGATATAAATGGCAGAGTTGAGTGGTAGATATATTTGTCAAAGAGACCTTATGGACTGTATGCCTAAAATATTTACTATCTCACCTATATGATGACCACTTGTATATTAATTCTGAATTGTACCCCACATCTTGTAAAAAATAAAATATTAAAAAATATATTTACTATCTGGACCCTTATGAAAAAATTGAAGGATTCCTGCTTTAGGTGGCAGAGGTGAGAACACTCTATAATTCTCTCCCTAAAGTGACATGTTTTCTCAGTGATGGAAAAATGTTCAGAGCCTTGTATAGAATAAGCTTCATCTCCTCTTGTGGCTGAGGAAATTTCTTTTCCATCTAGATGCTGTTTGCCGTCTTGCTATTCACCACCAAATTTCACCTCTTATATACTTGTCTTTGGATGCTTTCAGTTTGATCTCACCTAGAATCTCACTCTGGAGGAACTTTCTAAATCTAGCCTTTTTGAGTTTGTAAGTGGGTTGTTTATCAGTACATTCTGCATATCTCCTCCGAGAGCCACTTTGGAAAACTGCCTAGCCACCTTTCAGCCCAGACAACAACCTCTCAATGAATTTTGAATAACACACACACAAACACACACACACACACACACACACACACACACACACACACGCACACACACACACACGAAAAATAAAAAACTGGTCTTCAAAGCTAAATGTAAGGATCCCTCCTTGCCTGACTATCTATCTTTGCAACCATGACTTATTGTGGGTAACGACGAAGTGTGCAGGCAGGTTAAAAATGAGACTCAAAGCTGATTAAAGGCCTAGCATGGAACACAGGCAATAGCCCATTTGCCCTCGGAGTTTTCTTTCAGTATCCACAGGGGGATAAGGAGAATTCTCAAATCAAGTCACCTTTCCCACTATTCCTAGACCGTAACCAATGATGTTTACTTTTTACTTCTCTGATCATGCCCTTCTGAGTCTTAGATTTCTATTAGTCTTGATAGTAGGTTACAGTATCTCATTTAAAATATAGGATTAATTTACAAAGTTCCACTCCAAGAGTAGTAGTTGATGGGTTAAAAGAGAATATTAGAAAATAGAAAAAAGACAATAGTCCGTTCTAATCCTACTTCCTTATCCTATTATTGAATGGCAGAAGCTTTTTTCCTATTTTTTCATAAAAATCTAACATTGCTTTATGTATTAATATTTTGCATATTAACAAAATATGTGAAATACATTAAGTATTTAAAAGCTTTCCTTTTAAAATAGTTGAAACATTTACTTTTAATATTATTTTCTGTTGATTATATTTCTTCAGCAGTTAGTTCTTTTATTGTTACATTTGTATTTTCAATCTTTTTCCTCACATGTGATTATTTCTGCTTATCTGATCACATTTATGGATGAGTTTCTACACTGGTTAGTGTCTGTAGTAAAAAAAGTATTTTCTTAGCTCAAATAGGACTACTTATAACCAGGATGATCACTTTGCCCAGCAGTTCTGCTTTTAGATATTCTTATGAACTTATGAAGAAAGAGTTAATATGGCACACCTAAAGTACTATCTCTGGCTGGCATCCAGGAACTTGCATTCCAGCAAAGTTCCCACCATTAATTAGTAAGTGTGTCTCACCATGCCTAAGCTGTATGTATAAACAAGGTGGTTTATGCTGAATAACTTCTTTCCTTCTGGGAGTCTGAAATTTGATGTGTGCCAGGCATGGTGTACCTTCGCAGGCAACTTTCAGTAAAAACCTCTGGACACAGAGTCTCTAATAAGCTTCCCTGATTGGCAGTGCTTCACAAGCATTGTCACAACTCATTGCCCAGGGATTTAAGTGTACTCTGTTGTGATTTCACTGGGAGAAAACTCTTAGAAAGTTGTACCTGATTTTCTCTGGAATTTACATCATTCTTCTTTCCCATTTGCTGATTGTACTTGTAGCTTTTTGTTGTAATAAATCATAACCATGGATACAACTATATACTGAGTCCTATAAATTTTTCTGGTGAATCACTGAACCTAGGAGTTGTACTGGGATGCCTGACACAGAACGCTGATTTATTTTTGTTCTCATTCATTGATTCATTCAATAAATGATTAATTCAATGAAAGATTGTTTGAACATGTGCCCTAGGGAAGCTGCTGAATTTGGTATTCATAAAAAAACAGGAGTAAAATCTTTAAAAGTCTAGGGGTGATTCAGATTTTTAAAAAATTACTACATAGTATGCAAAATAATCTTGGGGGGAAATGTGAGTGCATGAGTAGATATTCATATGTGAGGGCATTAGGGGATGTTTAAGATAAAATGATTCTTAAGTTTGGTTTTGAGCATTTAGAAGAAGGCAGGAAGGGTAAACATCCTCTTAGATATACACGAGGGGGCAGAATCTTGAAACAGCATAATTCACTTAGATGGATTGGACATAACCATGTGTAAACAGGTAGGTTCTGAGTCATGACGAGTGTTGCCAAGCCAAGTATCTAGACTTCACGATGAGAATTTAAGTTACATTGTATTAGTTTTATATTGAGACTGTAAAACATCATCACAAATGTGGTTGCTTAGAACAACACAAATTTATCCTATTATAGTTCTGAAAATCAGAAGTTCAACTTGGATCTCATCTGGCTAAAATAAAGATATTAGCAGGCTGTGCGCCTTTCTTGATGCTTTAGGGAAGAATCTGTCTTTTCCATATTCTAGGGGTCACTCACATTCCCTGACTTATGGCCTCCTTTCTTTGTCTTCAAAACCAGTAACATTGCATCTCTTTGACCATTCTTCCACTGTCATCTTCCTCTCTGACTATACTCAGGAAAGGGTCTTCACATTTAGGGACCAGTTTGATTAGATTGTCCCCTTCTATATTACCTCAGCTTCTATAATGTAATCACACCTACAAAGTGATTTTTGACATAGAGTAACATATTAACAGTTTCCAAGAATTAGGATATAGATATCATTGAGGGACCATTATTCTGCTTGCCACAGTCATTAGATGATTTTTGTCAAGAGAGTAAAAGGTGTGGTTTAGTAAAGTTATTCTTGCCTTTCTACAGTACTTCAGAAACAATATCCTCTCACTCACCTTTTCTTGACCCAAATATCACTGAGTTGATTGATAATGCAAAGCATGTGAATATTTATAACCTTTATAGTTAGTTCACTTTCCCAGATTTTTGGAAGAGCAATGTTAAATTCCCCAAATAAATCTGACCACACATTGTCCTAGTTAATCTGACACAAAACCGACTGAAATAGAAAAGGGAACTTATTGGTGCACAAAACTAAATATATATACATGGTTTAAGGCACAAATTGACCAAAGGATTAAATTATGTCACAAGGATTGTTTTAGATATCTCCTCATGATACTGATTTCCTATCCTTCAATATCTACCTTCCCAAGTTTATTGCAGCACTATTCACAATAGCCGTAATATGGAATTAACCTAAGTGTCCATCAACAGATGAATGGATAAAGAAAATGTGATACACACACACACACACACACACACACACACACACACACACACACAATGGAATGCTATTCAGACATAAACAAAAATAAAATCCTGTTATATGAGACAACTTGGATGATTATAGAAGACATCATGTTAATTGAAATAAGGCAAGCACAGAAAGATAAATGCCACATGTTCTCACTTATTTGTGAAAGTTAAAATAATCAGTCTCATAGTAGTAGAGAATAGAATAGTGGTCACTAGAGGCTAGGAAAGGAAGGGGTGACAGAGAGAGTTTGGTTAATGGACACAAAATTATAGCTAAACAATAGAAATAAATTCTAGTGTTCTATAATTTAATAAGGTGACAAGGCACATGATAATTTATTGTATTTTTTCAAATAGCTAGAAAAGAAAATTTTGAATGTTTCCAACACAAGAAAATGATTAAGGTTTCAAGTTGGTAGATATGCTATTTACCATAACTTGACCATTATATATTTTGTACATGTATCACAATATTACACCATACCATATAAACATATGCAATTACTATGAGTTCACCCTCTCTCCCTCTTTCTATATATATAAAACAACACTGAAATATATATATATTAACTCAAATGCAAAAAAGCCCCACCATTTTTAAGTATTGTTTTATTTCACAACTTGATCTCTCTGTGCTATTTCATTTCTTACAGAGACCTTTCCCAAGTGGTTTCATGAATGCTATAATTGACTCCAATAATTGCAAATTTTCAGAGTTAGATCCATTAACAAAATGGTAAGCATTTACTTTCACCAGTCTTAGAAAATAATTTTTATTCTGACCCATTGTCTCCACTTGAGTCAAATGATTATACTCTGAATGAATCACTGTGCTCAGAAGTAGGTAACATGTCACAATCACTTGTTACAGACATAGCTTGGAGACTGTGGATTTGGTTTCCAGACCACTACAATAAAGCAATTACCTCAATAAAGTCACAGAAATTCTTTTATTTCCCAAGACACATAAATGTTATGTTTACACATCACTGCAGCTTAGTAGGTATGCAATAGCATTATGTCTTTTAAAAAGTATATTCCTTAATTAAAAATACTTTATTACTAAAAATGCTAAGGATCATCTAGGCCTTCAGTAAGTTATATTTTTACTGTTTGAGAGTCTTGTCTTGATGTTATGGTAAATAGCATATCTATCAGCTTGAAACCTTTATCCTTTTCTTGTGTTGGTAACATTCAGGATGGTGGTTGCTGAAGGGGTGGCTGTGACAATTTCTTAAAATAAGACAACAATAAAGTTTGCTGCAATAATTGACTCCTCCTTCACAAAATACTTCTCTGTAGCATGCAAAGCTGTTTGGTTACATTTTAGTGTAGCAGAACCTCTTTCAAAATCGAAGTCAATCCTCTCAAAGCCTGCTGTGCTTTATCAACTAAGTTTATACAGTATTCCAAATTATTTGTCATTTCAGCAATGTTCTCAGAATCTTCACCTGGCATAGATTACATGTCAAAATTCTACCTTCTTTATACATCCATAAAAGGCAACTCTTCATTCTTTCAAATTTTATCATAAGATTTATGACAATTCAGTCACATCTCAGGCTCCACTTCTGATTCTATTCCTTTTGTTAAAATTCTATTTCTTTTGTTAAAATTTATTTTTTTAAAATTTTTTGATTTTAAAGATGTGGGGTACAATTTAGGGTTAAGTATACAAATGTTCATTATGCAGGTACCCTTGTTGATGAAGTATGTCCCTCCCTCCCCTGGCAGTTTCCTTCAACTGCCAATCTCATACCCCCTCCTCTGGCAGTTTCCCACTACTGCCAATCCCTTTCTTATAGTATTATGATAATTGTTCAAGGTCTGCTTATGAGTGAGAATATATGGCACTCTTCTTTGTTTCTGTGATAGATCACTGAGTATGACAGACTCGAAATCCATATGTTTGTCCTTCTTTATGGCTGCATAATATTCCATTGTGTATATGTATCACATTTTTTGTTTGTTTGTTTGTTTGTTTTTTGAGTTGGAGTCTCACTCTGTTGCCCAGCCTAGAATGCAGTGGCTTGCTCACGGCCATGGCCACTCCAGCATTGACCTGCTGGGCTCTGGCAATGCATCTGTATCAGCCTTCCAAGTAGCCAGAACTATGGGTAAGCACTACCATACCTGGCTAATTTTTTATTTATTGTAGAGACAATGTCTTGCCAAGTTGCCCAGGTTGGTCTCAAACATGAAGATTCAGGCAATCCCCTTGCCTCGGCCTCACAAAGTGCTGGGATTATAGGCTGAATCAGCACACAATTGTTCTTAATGGCATCTAAAATGGTGACTCTTTTTTGCCAAGAAGTTTTACTGTTTTCTTTGCCCAGATCCATTGGAGAAATTACTATCCATGGCAGATCTAGCCTTATTAACTATATTTCTTAAATAATAAGACTTGAAAGTGGAAATTGCTACTTGATTCATGAGCTCCAGAATGAATACTGTATTAACAGGCATGAAAACAATATTAGTCTCCTTTCACATCTCCATCAGAGCTCTTGGGTGATGAGTACTATTGCCAATAAGCAGTAAGCTTTTGGAAAAAAAATGTTTTTCAATAAAAGACTTTTATCTACATTGAAGACTTACTGTTTAGTGTAGACACCTTCATCAATGATCTTGGCTAGATTTTCTCAATAACTTGCTGCAGATTTACCATCAGTACTTGTTGCTTCTCCTTGCACTTTTATGTTATGTAGATGGCTTCCTTCTTTAAATGTCATGAACCATCCTCTGCTAGCTGCCAACTTTTCTTCTGCAGCTTCTTCACTTTTCTCAGTCTTCACAGAATTCCTCTGGATTAGGTTTGAGCTTAAGGAAATGCTGTGGCTGGTTTGGTCTTTCCACATCACTTACATCAGCAATATGATAGTTTTACTTTCTTTTCATTCATGTGGTCACTGGAATAGTACTTTTAATTTCCTTCAAGAACTTTTCTTTTTCATTCACAACTATGCTAACTGATACAAGAGACCTAGCTTTCAGACCTACTTTGGTTTTGACATGGCTTTCTCATTGAACTTAATCATTTCTAGATTTTGATTTATAGAGAGACATCCTACTCTTCCCTTTACTTGAACACTGTTACTAATTGACCTAGTTTCAATACTGTTGTGTCTCAGGGAATATAGAGGCCTAAAAAGAGAAAGCAAGACCAAGGAACACCTGCTCGGTGCAGCAGTCAAAACACACATTACATTTAATAATTCAATTTACTGTCATATGTAAATGTGGCTGTGATGTCCCAAAACAATTACAATAGTAACATCGAAGACCACTGATCACAGATCATCACAACACATATAATAATAATGAAAAAGTTTGAAATATTCAAGAATTACCAAAATGTGACATGGAGAAATGAAGTGAACATATACTGTTGAAAAAATGGTGCTGGTGACTTGCTGGAGTTAGGGTTGCTAAAAACATTCAATTTGTAGAACATGCAATATCTGTTTTTTCCGGACTAAGATGGCCAACATGAGACTGAGTGAGTTTCTCCTCTAAAAGAGACAACCAAGAGAGTTTCCCCAGCACCCAGAGAGGAAAGAATCCAGCAGCACACCCCACACATGTCCAAAAGAGTGATAACAACAATTTAGAGCAAAGAAAAAGAAAAAAAATCCACGCACCTGGGCTGAACTGGTTGAACTCTTGTGTGTATCACTGCAGTTAATCACTTCCTCCAGACATAGTGGGGAAGGTGAGTGACAGGAATTCAGGAGTTCTCCCTGAGCCTTATGAGACCCCAGTTCCTTATGGGAAACTACCAGACCCACAGTTATGTTCTGCCATGGAGCCGTGCAGGAAAAAAGCCTTGAGCAGCACCAGTCACCATTTCCCAGGAACTCAACCCCTGCAGTGTGCAGCAGATGCTTTTTAGCTAGTCTGGAAGGAAATGCGCCCCCAAAGGTAAATAATTCTGGTTGGGCAGTTGCCAGAGAACACCTGAGGCCCTGAGGCCAGCTGCACATTGACAATCAGATTGCAGGTTGCCTGAGGCCAGGGTGGGAGCCAGGTGGACAGGTTGCCATAGCAACATCTCACGCCCCTTGTGAACTCCTCTGGGACTGCTCTGTACAACAGCATTACCCTAGTTGTCTGGGACTCCCTCCTAATCCCCACTGGGGCAGCTAGGAGTACACATTGTGGGGTGCTTTCCCTTGTATGAACCCAGAAGGCTCAAAAAAGACAGAAAACTTGGGAAATCCCCTGAGCCTCACCCTCAGCCTAGGCTGGTGGGACATATTCTTGGAGTGACACTAACCAAGGAGAAACCCTACAGCTACCATTGCAGCTGGCATTCTTGCACAAGTGCCATCTTCTGTTCAGAGGTCAACAGTACTGCCAACCACATTTGATACAATACCTCAGCTTTGGGGAAGGCTTGATTCCAAACATCAGCTAACAACATTTTCCAAGCCACTCCAGCCACTCAGGATGCCATGAGCTAGTGCAGGAACACAGTGCAGAGCTGCCCCATCTGGCAATTGAGAAACTTACCACACTAAAGTTATATATAACTAAGGAAATCCTACAGTGTCTACATCAGCTCCCTGCCAACATCAAATAAGAAGAAATTGTCTACCCAAATGAGAAGGAACCAGAAAATTCTGACAATGTGACAACAAAGGAGATAAAACTGGTCAGTGAAATTCAATATAAAATTAAAAGCCAACCTAAAGAAACTAAAAAAACAAAAAGCAAAAAACAAAAACTTCAGGATTGGATAAGAAATTCTCCAAAAATATAGACACCATAAAAAAAAGCTTATTTCAAGATAAAATTAAAAGCCAACCTAAAGAAACTAACAAAAACAACAACAACAGCAACAACAAAATCTTCAGGATTGAATGAGAAATTCTCTAAGGATATAGACACTGTAGAAAAATAAAAGCTGATATTCCGGAAATGAAAGAAGCATTTAGGGAAGTACAAATGCAGTGGAAATTTCTAACAGTAGACTAGAACAAGCAGAAGAAAGGATTTCAGAACTTGAAGATAAGGCTTTTGAATTAACCCAATCAGACAGCAATTTTTAAAAAATCAAGGAAATGGAACAAAGCGTCCAAGAAATGTGGTATTATACAAAACACTCAAACCTAAGAATCATAGGTATTACTGAGGAAGAAGAGAAAGCAACAGGTTTGGAAAATCTATTTGAGGGAATAATGGAGGACAATTTATCTGGCCTTGTCAGAAATCTAAACATCCTGATACAAGAAGCCCAGAGTCCTCTGAAGATTTACCACAAAAAAAATCACTCCAAGGCATATAATAATCTGGCTATGCAATTTAATGTGAAGAAAATAATTTTAAGAGAAGTAAGACAAAATCATCAAATAACTTACAAAGGTGGACCATTCAAACTAACAGCAGACTTCTCAGAAAAAACTCTACAAGCTATAACAGGTAGGGACTCCGTCTTCAATCTCCTCAAACAGTACACTCATCAGCCAAGGATTTTGTATGCCACAAAACTAAGTTTCATAATGAAGGAGAAATGAAGTTCTTTGCAGATAAGTGAATGCTGAGGAAAGTTGTCATCACTAGACTGACTCTAAAAGAAATATTCAAAGGAGTCCTAAATACTGAAACAAAAGATCAAAATACACTAGTAGAAAAATGCTGAAAATCATTAAGTTCATAGGTTTTATGGAACACCAACACAATAGAGAAAATAAATAAGGTAACCAGATAGCAACCAGTATGAAAGATATCACTGTTAACTCTGAATGTAAATGGTCTTAGTACTCCAGTAAAAAGATATAGATGGGCAGAATGGATTTTAAAAAAACAAAACAAAAAAACAACAATGTAAATATCTGCTGCCTTCAAGAGACCCACCAAACTCAGAAAGATTCCTATAGATTCAAGCTGAAGGGTAGGGAAAAGCATTCTGTGTAAATGGAAACCAAAAATGAGAAAGAGTAGCCATTCTAATATCAGATAAAACAGACTTTTAATTGACAACAGTGAAAAAAAGACAAAGATGGCTATTATATACAGATAAAGGGATCAATCCAATAAGCAGACATAGAATTTTAAATATATATGCTCCCAAAGCCATGGCCCCCGCTTTATAAAACAAATTCTACTAGACCTAAAAAACAGAGATAGACACCAATAAAATAATAATGGGGGATTTTGACATTCCACTGACAGCGATAGACAGATCATCAAGGTAGAAAGTAAACTGGAAACACTGCAGTTAAACAGGACTCTAGAGGAAATGGAACTAACAGACATCTATAAAACATTCCATCCCAAATCTACAAAATATATATTTTTTTCATCAGCACATGGAACATTCTCCAAGATAGGCCATATGATAAGCTACAAGTCAAATATCAACAAATTTAAAAAATCAAAATTACATCAAGCACCATCTCAGACTACAGAGGAATAAAACTAGAAATTAACTCCAAGAAGTACTCACAAAAACCAAGCAAAGACATGGGAGTTAAACAATTTGCTGTCAAATGATCCTTGAGAAAACAATGAAAACAATGAAATAAAGATGGAAATTTAAAAATTCCTTGAAATGAATGACACAAATGAAACAAATTATCAAAACCTCTGGGACACAGCCAAAACTGTACTCAGAGGAAAATATGCAAAGCTTAAGGCCTACAATAATAAGACTGAAAGAGCACAGACCAACAACTTAACATCATACCGCCAAGAACTAGAAAAACACAAACAAACCAAATCCAAAACTGACAGAAGAAGTGAATGATCAAAACAGAACTAAATGAAATTGAAATTAAAAAAAAAATACAAAGGAGCAATGAAGAATAGTTGGTTCTTTGATACATAATCAAAACTGATAGACTACTAGCTAGATTCATTAAGCAATGAAGAAAGAACACAATCAGAAATGAAAAAGGAGACATTACAAATAATAAAACGGATATTCAATAGATTATCTGAGAATATTATGAACATCTTTATGCAAAAAACTAGAATATCTGAGGAAATTGATAAATTCTTGGAAACATACAATCCTCCAACATTGAATCAGAAAGAATAGATACACTGTAACAAACCAGTAATGAGTAGTGAGATTGAATCAGTAATTAGAAGTCTCCTAATCAAAAAAGAAAATCTGGAAACTGATGCAAGAGGAAGGAATCCTCCCTAACTCGTTCTTCAAGACCAGTATCACTTTGATACCAGGAAAATACACAACAACAAAAGAAAACACACAACAACAAAAGAAAACTACAAACCAGTATCCCTTATGAACATCATTGCAAAAATCCTTAATAAAATATTAGCAAACTGAATTCAACAGCACATTAAAAAAATGCACTATCACCAAGTGGGTTTTATCCTAGGGATGCAAGCATGTTTCAACAAGCATTAGTCAATAATTATGATCCACTATATAAACAGAAGTAAATACAATGACATGATCATTTCAATAGATGCAGAAAATCCACTTGGTAAAAATTTAGGATCCCTTCATGATAAAAACCCTTAGCAAAATAAGCATAGAGGGAAAATTTTTCAAAATAATAAAAGCTATGTACAACATACCCCTAGCCAATATCATCCTGAAAGAAGAAAATTTGAACACATTCCCTCTCAGAACTGGAACAACCCAAGGATACCTATTTTCATGGCTCCTATTCAACATAGTACTGGAAGTCCTAACTAAAGCAATCAGGAAAAAAATAAAATAAAATAAAAGGGATCTATATTAGAAAATAAGAAATCAAACTATCTCTGTATGCCAGTGATATGCTCGTATACCTAGAGAACCCTAAAGGCTCCTCCAAAAGATTTCTGGATGTGAAAGATGAATTCAGTAAAGTTTCAGGATACAAAATCAACATGAAAAAATCAGTAGTACTGCTATACACCAATAGTGACCAAGCTGAGAATCAAATAAAAAACTCAATTCCATTTACAGTTGCAGCCAAAAGCAAAATACCTAGGTGAAAGACCTTTACAAGGAAAACTATAAAACTCTGATGAAAAAAATTGCAGAGAACACAAATGAATGGAATCATCCCATGCTCATGAATTGGAAAAATTAACATTAAAACGATCATATTCCCTAAAGTAATTTACATATTTAATGCAATCCTATCAAACTACCAATACATTTTTCACAGAATTAGGAAAAACAATACTAAAATTATATGGAACCAAAAAAAAAAGAGTCAGAATAACCAAAGCAATCATAAGCAAAAAGAACAAACCTGGAGGCAATATATTACCTGACTTCAAACTATGCTATAAGGCTATTATAACCAAAACAGCACAGAACTGGTATAAGAGCTGACACATGAACCAATGGAATAGAGTAGAGAATCTAGAAATAAACCCAAGTGTCTACAACCAAATGATGTTTGACAAAGCAGACAACAAAATACAGTATGGAAAGGACACCTCATTCAACAAATGGTGCTGAGAAAATTGGATAGCTACATGCAGAAAAATAAAATTTGATCTCTCTCTCTCCCTTTATACAAAAATTAACTCAAGATGGATTAAAGACTTATACCTCAGGCCTGAAATCATAAAAATCCTAGAAGAAAATTTAGGAAAAACTCTTCTGGGCATTGACCTAGGAAAATAATTTATGACTAAAAGCCCAAAAGCAAATGCAATTCAGACAAAAATAAATAAGTGGGACTTAAACTAAAAAATATCTATACAACAAAAGAGATAAACATCAGAGCAAACAGGCAACCTATACAATGGGAAAAGATATTCATAATCCATACACCTGACAAAGGAATAACTTCCAGAATCTACAAAAAACTCAAACAAATCAGCAAGATATAAGTGGGCAAATGACATTAACAGACATCTCTCAAAAGAAGATATACAAATGGCCAACAAACATATGAAAATATGCTCAACATCACACATCATCAGGGAATTGCATGTTAAAACCAATATTGACCAATGTTTTAAAAAATCAAAAAACAATAGATACTGGCAAGGATGTGGAGAAAGGAAACACTTATACACTGTTGGTGGGAGTGTAAATTAATACAACATCTATGGAAAGCAGTAGGGAGATTGCTCAAATAACAAAAAGTATATTTAGCATTTGATCCAGAAATCCAAAAATTAGGTATCCACAGTAAGGAACAGGGGTTATTATATTAAAAAAAGACACCTGCACCCATCTGTTTGCTGCAGCACAATTCACAATCACAGAGATGTGAAATCAACCTAAATGCCCATGAACTGATCAGTGGATAATGAAAATGTGACCAAACAATGCATGTTCTCACTCATGAATGTTCACAAAGATGGAAACAATAGACACCAGGGACACTAATAAAAGGGGAGGGGGGAGGAGAGTTAGGGTTCAGAAACTACTTACAGGGCACAATGTTCACTATCTGGGCAATGAGAAGCCTAAGACACAGTCCTCAACACATATTCATTATCTGGGGAATGCGCCAACTGAGACCCAGTCCCCACAATATGTTCATGTAACAAGTCCACATGTGTACCCCTGATCTAAAATAAAAATAAAAAACAAAAAAGTACAAAAGAAAGAAAAGAAAATTACAGACCAATATCCCTGATAAACATAGTTGCACAAATTCTCAATAAAATATTAGCAAATCAAATTCAACAACACATCAGAAAGATAATACATCCTAATCAAGTGGAATTAATCTCAGGGATGCAAGAATAACTCAATATACTGAAATCAATCAATGTAATACATCATAGAAACAAAATAAAAACCAAAAACGATACATGGACACTGTCGCCCAAGAGTGGCAGAAAAATTAATATTTTAAAAAATACTTTTATGATAAAATCTCTCAACAAATTAAACATAGAAGAAATATATCTCAATATTATAAAGATCATATATGACAAACCCATAATAACATCATACTGAAAAGAAAAGTTGAAAGCCTATCTAAAAACTGAAATAAAACCAAAGAACTCATTTATATAGAACCACAGATTCTAGTACAAATAATTTGTGTAGACAGAAATTATTCAGTGTTTTCTGATGTAATTGCAATTAGTCATCTTAAATTGTGTAAGGTTCACAAAGAACTTAATGATATGTAAGGAAAATTTTGCAATATATTTTTAGAGAAAGAGAGTCAAGGTATATAGGTTGGCATTAAAAATAAGAAGATTAAGATCAAATGGCATACATGTAAACTGGCAAATTGAATTTTTCATAATCTATTTTTGGTAATATACTATAAAAATAAAATTCTTGGAAAATGAAAAATTCTTGGAAAAATACTATAAAAATAAAATTCTTGCAGGTAATATTTAAAATTTGTTTTTTCCTGAGATATTTATGTCAGGTGTTCTGTGGGTGAAGGCAAGCTAGAAGCAAAGCAAGTTTATAACAACTTAATAACAATATGAAGTCATGAGACACAGCACAATAACTTACTGACATTGAATGGGACAAAAATATGCTTCAGAAGATTCACTGATACTATTTTCAGTGACTGCCATTTTCATTTCGCTCCTTATTATAAGAAGTTCCTCAGGATGAGCACACGTAGAAACATGAGGAATCTCTAACAAGACAATTTTCTCTTGAGAAAAAAGAAGAAAATCCTTCAAAAATACTTAGATTTTATTGATTTTATCTTATTTAATTTCTGGTTTAATTTTATATAAATAGGCCAAATGATGCAATGGATACACATTTGAAGTTTGGCTTTGCTTTGAATTCAAATCTTAGAACAATCTTATATAAGATAGAACAAGCCGGGCTCGGTGGCTCAGCCTGTAATCCCACGCCTTTGGGAGGCTGAGGTGAGTGGATTGCCTGAGCCCGCGGGTTCGAGACCCGCCTGGGCAGTGAGACCGCATCTCTACAATAAATCAAAAAATCAGCTGGGCGTTGGTAGCGCACGCCTGTAATTCCGGCTACTTGGAAGACTGAGGCGGAAGGATCGCCGGAGCCCAGCAGGTCGAGGCTGCAGTGGCCGCTCCCGGCCACTGCACTCCAGTCTGGGCGACAGAGTGAGACTCCAACTCAAAAAAAAAAAAAAAAAAAAATGATAGAACATACCTTTTTATAAATAAAATGTTTAATTTTTTTTTCTGACTTCAGCTGTCCTATAAAACTATTGAAGGACACTTTTTTAAGGATTGAAAAATTATTATTTTTTTCTTTTTTAATATTGAAATTTGGCATCAGTGTACATGAAAACTACAAATAAATTCTTATCTTAAAGGGCTATTGTTTCTGTGTCAATATGGAGTGTTATTTGTGTAGGTAGCTTTTTTAACATTTTAATATTCAAATTTATTTTTTCATTGATTTAGGTAATTCAAGCACTACTGACTCTAACAAGGACAAACCAAATGTAAATACCAGAATGCTTCATCTATATGTGTCTCTGATTATTATGGATTAAAATCATAGGCAGTTAATTTATAAACTCATATATGATCAATCATAAGATCATATTTTAAAAACCCCTAAAGTTATTGTTTAAAGTTATAATTTTTTAATCAATAAACATTTGTTGCTTCCCAAGGACAATCTGCAAGAAAGCAGCAGCGGAGAAGTGCTAAGACTAAAAGAGTGGATCATGACCCATGAAGAGCACCATGCAGCCAAAACCCTGGGGATCGGCAAAGTCATTGCCATGTTAACATCTGGCAGAGATACCCAGGGTATGAATACTGCTGTCCGGGCTGTGGTTTGAGTTGGTATCTTTACTGGTGCCTGTGTCTTCTTTGTCCATGAGGGTTTCAAGACCTGATGGATGTTGGTGTTCACATCAGGGAAACCACCTGGGAGAGCGTTTCAATGATGCTTCAACTGGGAGGCACAGTGATTGGAAGTGCCCAGTGCAAGAATTTTCAGGAGCGAGAAGGATGGCTCTGAGCTGCCTACAACCTGGTGATGTGTGGGATCACCAATCTGTGTGTCATTGGGGTGATGGCAGCCTCACTGGGGCTGACTCCTTCCGTTCTGAATGGAGTGACTTGTTGAGTGACCGCCAGAAATCAGGTAAGATCACAAATGAGGAGGCTACAAAGTTCAGCTACTTTAACATTGTGGGCCTGGTTGGCTCAATCAACAATGACTTCTGCGGCACTGACATGACCACTGGCACTGACTGGGCCCTGCACCAGATCATAGAAATTGTAGATGCCATCACCATCACTGCCCAGAGCCACCAGAGGATGTTTGTGTTAGAAATGATGGACCACCACTGTGGATACCTGGCCCTTGTCACCTGTCTCTCCTGTGGGACCAACTGGGTTTTTATTCCTGAATGTCCACCAGATGATGACTGGGAGGCACACCTTTATCACCTACTCAGCGAGACAAGGACCTGTGGTTCTTGACTCAGCATCACCACTGTGGTTAAGGGTGCTAGCAACAAGAATGGGAAACCAATCGCCTCAGAAGACATCAATAATCTAGTGGTAAAGCATCTGGGATATGAGACCCAGGTCACTGTCTTGGGGCATGTGCAGTGGGGTGGGACACCGTCAGCCTTTGATCAAATTCTGGGCAGCAGGATGGGTGTGGAGGCAGTGATGGCACTTTTGGAGGGAACCCCAGATACCCCAGCCTGTGTGGTGAGCCTCTCTGGTATCCAGGTTGTGCGCCTGCCCCTCATGGAGTGTGTCCAAGTGACCAAAGATGTGACGAAGGCCATGGATGAGAAAAAATTTGATGCAACCATAATGCTGAGAGACCAGAGCTTCATGAACAACTGGTAGGTACATAAGCTTCTAGCTCATGTCAGACCCCCAGTATCTAAGAGTGGTTCACACATAGTGGCTGTGATGAATGTGGGGGCCCCAACTGCAGGCATGAACCCGCTGTTCGTTCCACTGTGAGGAGGGGCCTCATCCAGGGCAACTGGGTGCTTGTTGTAGATGATGGTTTCCAGGGCCTGGCCAAGGGGCAGATGGAAGAAGCTGGCTGGAGCTATGTTGGAGGCTGGACTGGCCAAGGTGATTCTAAACTAGGGGCTAAAAGGACTTTACCCAAGAAGAGCTTCGAACAGATCAGGGCCAACATAACTAAGTTTAACATTCAGGGCCTTGTCATCACTGGGAGCTTTGAGACTTACATGGTGGCCTGGAGGTGATGGAGGGCAGGAAGTAGTTTGATGAGCTCTGCATCCCGTTCGTGGTCATTCCTGCCATGGTCTCCAACAAGGTCCCCAGCTCAGACTTCAGCACTGGGGCCGACATAGCCCTCAATACTATCTGCACAAGCTGTAACTGCATCAAGCAGTCAGCAGCAGGCATCAAGCATCGGGTGTTTATCAAGTGAGACTATGGGTGGCTACTGTGGCTACCTAGCCACCAAGGCTGGACTGGCAGCTGGGGCTGATGCTGCCTACATTTTTGAGGAGCCCTTCACCATTTGAAACCTGCAGGCAAATGTTGAACATCTGGTGCAAAAGATGAAAACAACTGTGAAAAGGGGCCAGGTGTTAAGGAATGAAAAGTGCAGTGAGAACTATACCACAAACTTCATTTTCATCCTGTTACTCTGAGGAGGGGACGGGCATCTTCAACAGCAGGAAGAATGTGCTTGGTCACATGCAGCAGGGTGGAAGCCCAGCTCCATCTGCCACTAAGGTGGGCGCCAAGACTATGGACTGCATGTCTGGGAAAATCAAAGAGAGTTATTGTAATGGGCGGATCTTTGCCAATACTCCGGACTTGGGCTGTGTTCTGGGGATGTGTAAGAGGGCTCTGATCTTTCAACCAGTGACTGAGCTGAAGTACCAGGTGGATTTTGAGCACCAAATCCCCAAGGAACAGTGGTGGCTAAAACTGAGGCCCATCCTCAAAATCCTAGTTAAGTAGGAGATTGATTTAGACACCTCAGACCATGCCCACCCGGAGCACATCAATTGGAAGCGGTCTCGGGAAGTTGCTGGCTAAACCTCTCTGGAGTGAGAGGAATGTAGATGATCTGGTCATGGTCAGCTCAACACCCAGATAGATCTAAGTACACATTTTCTCAGTGTTTTAGCTCTTTTTTCATTAGGTTTCCTTTTATCCTGTATTTGCAGTCATGGTCAGCTCTGGACAAGAGCTGGAGGAGGGAGGGGGCAGTGAGTAGAAGCTCCTTTTTGGTAGAATTTAACATGACTTCTACCCCAGCTCCATCTGTCACACGAGGCTGGGTTCCTCTAGTGTTACTGCTAGATTTCATCTACTCAGTTAAACTTCCTAAAATACGCTTTATTTATTTCTTTGTGTCAACAAAGGGTTTTGGTTCCTCTACTATTTTTACTACAGTGACAAATTGTAACTACACTAATAAATGCCAATTGGTCACTGCAAAAAAAAATTTGTTTACTATAAAAAGAATCTAGCAATATAAAAAGTGCTTTTAGACATGTTAAATGCATTATAAAAATCTTAGAGAAACAATCTGAAATTCTTTCTCTCTCTAGTTGGATAAAATGCCATACCTCGATACACTAAAAGGAAACGTTCTCAGGACCTTCATAGGTGATCTCTCTTGAGCCAAATACTCAACATGCAACATTAACTTGAATTAGCTGCACCTCATTTTTTCCTTCTCTAGACCATATTTAGTGTTGAATAAATCTAGAGCCGCAAACCATGGAGGTAGAGATTAAACTTTACATCCTGGAATTCAAGTTGGAAGGTGAAATTTCAAGTTACATAAATAGTTTTGGAGTGTTTCATAAGTATACATTTGAAGGCAAACTTTTATATATTACATAAACATAGTAACCAAAGAGGGAACAGGATAGACTGCTTATGAGAAGAAATAATCTTCCATGAATATAGATTCCACACCAAATAGTAAAGCACTACACATACAAATGGAAGAAAGGGCATTTAGAGATGTTCCTAAACGCACTTTGATTAAAATGTTAACATGTCAAATAAGAGGAAAAATAGTATTAGACAATAAAAAACTATTTCTTGATAGAAAATGTGAAAATGCTCAAGTAACCTAAGTGAAAAAGGAAGCCCTGGTAGATAAGACAGTTTAGAAGAGAACATAGCATAGTCTTGAGAAAGTTAAATGTGAAGCTTGCACTGATTCATACCAATTTTTCTTTAAAGAGTCAGACAACAGATGCTATATAAATAGTTTTTGAAAAAAAATTGTAGACTTTAGTGATGCTACAGATTTTAAATGAGTTTATTGCTCTGAGTATAACAAATTTAGCAAAGTTAATTTGATGACTGAACGCCAGTAATACTTTATCACAGTGATATTTGTTGACTCAAATTAAAGAAAATGTATTTTTAATGCTTCCAGTATTTAGTATTTGCTTAAACATTATGACTTTAATTTTTAAATGAAATATTGGTAATTCTAAAATAGAGATTTAAAATATACCGAGATGTTGTGCTTCTTTAAAGAAGATTCAAATGTAATTATGTATAGTTGACTATTAATAAGCCTTTTAATAACTATTTATTTTAACATCTATATTTGTCAAGATAAGACAGGCTATGATTCAGTAACAAATAAACCTCCAGCTATCAGTGACTTAATACAACAAGGTTTATACTGACTTATTTAAGGTCCATTGGGACTTTCCAGGCTATTACATTTTGTTCAGTGATACAGGTAACTGGGTTGAGAGGTATGCTTGGTATATGGATATTCTGTAAGTCCTAAATATTTTTAGCACAAATCATGTTTTGAAAGCCCATGTTTCAAGGAGAGAATTGTTTTTATTGCTAATCTTGGAAGCTTAAGTATACATACATTGATTTATGTGTCCTGTCAGTGAGTGCTATTGAGTGATTACTGTGTGTTAAATACTGGTTAGGCACATAAAATACTGAGCAAGACAGGCGTTTTATTTTTTCCAAGGAAACTTACAGTCTGAGGAATGCTTTGGAGAGAGAGGGAGAGAGTGAACAATTACTAATTCAAGAATCAAAAACATATATAATTTTAAATTGTGAAAATTTTATTTAATAACAATATGGGTTCATGTAAAAAGAAGTGCTCCTATTCTAACAAGTTAAAAGCATTAAGAAATTGTAGATTTATCTAAAATCTCAAGAATGAATGGGAGATATGTGTTACCCTGTAGGAAAACTGTCTAAAGGAAAGTATCAATAAGATCTTTTTAAGTAACTAAAATAAAACTCTGCATGAAGTTCCTTGTAGTCTAAGTTAAAGATGATATATTTTGAAAACAGCAGATGGTATTTGAGTTTTGTGTGTGTGAATACAGATGTGTATTTGTTTTTGATTGCGCTAGCCCCACTGGAATGAATCATGCACAAAGTCAAGAGGCAAATGCTGAGTCCAGGCGAGAGATGATAGTTTCTGAGAAGAGAGTGATGGCGGTAGGAAATGGAACTCCGGTCTCAACCAAGAAGAAGAAAAGGAAAGGAAAACAGAAAGGCTAATCTCGTTGTAAATATTCCATTGGTCATCATATATTTTAGAAGGCTAACAGACAATTAAGGAAAGTATGAAGATACTAAGAAATGGATATGTGTGTGTGTGTGTGTGTGTGTGTGTGTGTGTGTGTGTGTGTGTGTGTGTGTGTTGGGGGGGCATACATAATCTGAACCTAACTCTATCCATTCCTGATGATAAGACAGCTAAAATAATAAATAGTCCTCTTGACTGTGTATTTTACCATCTGTGACCCACTAGCTTAGGCAGTTTTGTGGATTCATTTGATAATTTCTCTGGTTACCTGTGAAAGTGATTAATAATAATTTATGTGGAAAATTGATTGTAGATTGATTGTAAAATGACCCAATCTTTGCTTACCCACCAATCAACCCCAGTATCCATACTCATTTCAGTGAGTCTTTTTAGTTATTCACATCAAATGATACACATTCTCTTTCTTAAATATAACTGAATTTGGACTGGATTTTTAAGTTGTTTTACACAATGAACTATGAGAAAATGATGTACGTGTTCTGAGACTTGCCATGAGAAGGTCTTGCATGATTCCACTCTCTCTTATGCTTTCAATCTAAGATCAAAGTCTGAGTATCAAGGCCAAAGAGATGCATTAAACAGAGCTAAGTTGGTCCAATGTTTCCAGCCAAACTCACATGAGAGAGCCCACTCAAGATGAGTAAAGCTGAGTAACTGGTGGGCAGCTGACCACAGCTTCATGGATGGGTTCCACGGAGCCCTGTTCAATCAGCAGAACCACCCACCAGATACACAGGCTTGCAAATAGGAAGAATTGTGTATTATTTCATGCCATGAAAGTTTTTTTTTATTATACAACATTGCTGTGGTCATAGATTACTGAGAAGGCAATGAATGATTCCTGTATTAATCAGGGTTCTACAGAGATACAGAACCAATAGG
This sequence comes from Carlito syrichta, assembly GCF_000164805.1. NCBI lineage: Eukaryota > Metazoa > Chordata > Mammalia > Primates > Tarsiidae > Carlito > Carlito syrichta. Next base: position 391,310 of record NW_007246139.1, on the reverse strand, counting down.
AAATGGATAGATGAATGGAAGGATGAATGGAGAGATGGATGGATGGATGGATGGATGGATGGATGGTTAGATAGATAGATAGACAGACAGACAGACAGACAGATAGATAGATAGATAGATAGATAGATAGATAGATAGATAGATAGATAGATAGATATAGGGGAATTAATTATGAAAATTGGCTTACATAGTTTTGGAGGCTGAGAAATCCCGCAACATGTTGTCTGCAAACTGGGGAAACAGAACATCCAGCAGTGTGATTTTTCCTGAGTACAAAGTCCTGAGAAACAGGAAAGCTGATGATGTAACTCTCAGTCTAAGACTAAAGACTTGACAATGTATGAGGTTGGAAGATGCTGAAGTAAGTCCCATAGTCCATAGTTTATAATCCCATAGTCCCAGGCCTGAGGGTCTGGAGCTCTGATGCCCAAGAACAGAAGATGGATGCTTCTACTCCAAAAGAAAAAGTAAATTCACCTTTCCTGTGCCTTTAAAAAAAATTTTTTTTCTGCTTGGACTCTCAACGAATTGAAGGGTGCCCACTGGCGTTGGTGAGGGAGGATCTTTATTATTCAGCCTACTGATTCAAATGCTAGTCTTCTGGAAACACCCTCACAGACAGAAATAATGTTTTACCAGCTATCTGGGTATTTCTTAACACTGTTAAGTTGACACATGAAAGTCACCATAACAATCTCTGATGAAAGTAAGAGATTTGTGGGCATAGTCTATGTTACATACTGCCATTTTTATTCCCCCAAACAGATATTAAAATGTTGGATATAGAGCAAGTGATCAAATGATTATCTTATGTGACAACAGCAATGTCTCAAATTTTCCCAAAATTTTAAGAATTACAATTATTTATTCAATATTCTGGACTTTTATGTCATAGTGCCCAGAATAGGCCTCTGAAAATGTCTCCTGAAAAAAATGAATTAATGAATGAATGCAAAGACTTTCATATAGTGCGTGTATTATAGTTAGTTGTGTATCTTTCACTTTCCTTATTTGTAATACACATTCAGAAATAGTTTTGAAATAAATAACTGAAATAAAAATGTTGGCATGTGTTATGGATTAATTGTGTCCCCCTAAAAGTCACATGCTGAGGCCTTAATCCTCTTGTGACTCTTTTTGGAGATAAAGATTTTAGGAAGTAATTAATTTGGGACTGGCAAATTTTTCATTTTTCTAGTACTGAAAGTGGGTGAAAATTTAAAAAATCTGAAACTGGTTGCTGCAAACTTCTGTCATTAATCACATGTGAAATGGTCTTTTCTAAATTGTCACATTTTTTTACAGCATGGCTGAAAGTTGCAGACGTAGCCAGTATTTGCCTCAGATACCACTCTGACTAGCACTCCTTACTTTGTATTTTTATTTGGATTATAAACCCGAAAAGACAGCCTTCCACCATAAGGTATCATGGATTCATCCAAGAAAAGTTCTTGCTCAGATTTGTATACAGTATTATACTTATTTAAAACATAATTTTTTACAGGTTCAATTTTACATAATCTGCTTGGACTTGACTGCATTTCTGCATTATTGGAAAAATGCAAAAACTGCAAGATTTGAAGGAATCTATTTTGTATCATTATTTTTGAAAAGAAAAGCATTGCAATTGATGGACGAGTTGACCAATAATAATGTATTGTGGCTTTCACTTGTCCCATCAAAATATTTAATGCTAGAAATTTTTCATCTTGGACACTATAGTATTAATTCACTTTTTAGATTTATTTGCTGATTTATATACATGGTGCAGCTGATCATAATACTTTTTAGTTTCAGTTGTGGTGATTTCTATAAAATCATCTTCAATAAATAGCCCAACAACTTCACTTATACATTGGATCATTTGGAAATACCTGGACGTCTGTATTACCAATAAATACTTCTAAGTTTCTTTTTGGATCATATTTTGTCCACTCAATGTCTGATTCATTCTCACCAGTACTAGATTCACTGTCATAGATTATTTGCATTATATTTCTTCATTTACATTGCATCATTCCATCACTATCTGTCTCATTATCACTAATAAGTTCACTAGATTCACCTTTGACCTTGAAAATCTCATCAGTATATATTTCTTCATTTTTCTTATAATTGTGGTAAATTATTTTTAGTGTTGAAGTATGAAAACCCTGAAATATCAAAATACAAGTATGCTACGCTAATAGCAACAAAATAATTACCAGCATGCAATTTTTACCAACTATGTAAATCCATAGCAACACTGTGCAGTCTATAGCAGATAATTATCTCATTAACTTTCTCTCTCTTTGCCTGACTACTCATTTCCAAGCAATATATAATAACACATACATATGACAACATTGCAGCATTTAGAAATAGAATTTGCAAAGATGTAAATTCATGTCAGCGGCAACAAGGAACAGAATTTGGAATGACATAAATTTACGTCAGTGATCACGAATGAGTTAAAGTTAAATGAAATCAAAAGGTGGAATTCTAATTTGAGAAGATTGATGGCTTATAAAAGAAGAAAAATTTCTCTCTCTTTCCCCTCCACCTCCTTCTCTCTCTCTTTCTCTATATGTAGGCACTGAGGAATGTCCATGACAGAACTCAGCTAGGAGGCTGTCTGCAAGTGAGGAAGAGACCTCACTGGAAACCAAACCCTGTCAGAATCTTGGTCTTAGACTTTTCAGTCTCCAAAACTATGATAAATTGATTTTTGTTGTTTAAGCCACCCAGTCTATGACATTTCATTATGGCAGCCTGAGTAGACTAAGACAGTACTAAAAAAAAAAAAAAAAAAAGAAGAAGAAGAAGAAGAAAAATATATATGACTGTTAGATTTACATTGATGATAATATGGTGTTGAAAGCTAAAGAACATTAACAAGAAACTTATGAATGGTACTAAAACTGTGGCCAGAAAAAAAGAACTGGATTTTTCTTCTTTTTTTTTTTTTCTGATTGTAAAAACAGGAGACTGAAAAAATATAGAGCTTTATTTATCTGTTCTCTAAGTGGTTGTACTGTACATACACTGCTTTCAGAATTATAATGGTCTTATAATCAGATCTTATTTTAGATCTACTTAAGAAAACACAGAATAGATGTAGCCTGCTGGAGGGAAAATGAATAGTTTAAAACACAAAGAATAAAAACAAAGGTTTTAGACCCTTCATGCTGTGGCTGGATCTCTCAACCATATTTTGAGTCAAGTTCATTCATTCTTTTTTTTTTCCTTTTTTGTGTCCCCATTTATATCAGTCTTTTTCTTGTGTGTGGATGTGTGCTACTGATCAGAATTCTGCTCGTTGCTTTACAAATAGAAGTTTTTACAAATAAGTCTCAGTTTTATGGAAACTCACTGTAACAAGCAAATTGTGTGGTACAAAATAATTATTCAACTTATAGGTCTCTCAACTCCCTTCTCAAATACATGTGTTATATGTCTTTAAAAAATTGATATTCTCTGAAATTGCAAATAACTATGTAATAGAAAACAATGAACAAACAATAGTAAGATATGAAGTTGAAAATACAGAAATGCTCTTAGGTATTGACTTAGATTCAATAGCATTGTGGTCAGACAGCTGTTTTGGGCAGAAGGCAAAAATCCCAAGATTCTGTTAAAGCATAAGTGAAAAATTATGCAAAACATGTTTCTACATTAAGATCATATTGTCCTACTGATACATGGCATTTAGATGATAATAATATGCTTCTGAAAAAAATTAATAGCAATTATACTACCTAACTATAGATAGATACAAATAAAAATCACTAATTTGCTGGTATGTAGTATATCTTCCCCAAATAGTGTTTTAGTCACTTACATAAACATTAAAATTTTGTCTTGATTTGTTTTATTTTCAAAAATATGTGTTTATATTTAAAATATATTAACTTATATCTTTTCACTTAAAACATGCCACTGACATCTTTTCAAATTGGAATAAAATTTGATATAAAACTTATTCTATAATTTTTTAATAGTTTACTATTTTTATAAAATTAATGTAATATATTTAACTGTTTTTCTCTACTTGGGAATTAACATTGTTGATAGATTTTTTTCTATTAATTGCAGGGAATACCTTTATCTCTCAATTGTTGATACTTTCATACCTAAAGAAAAATTCACAGAAGAAAAATGCTGGTTCCCAAAGTATGTGTAGTTTAAATTTTAATAAATACTACCAGAGTACCTTCAAAAATGTTATAATATACTGTCTTACCAACAATGTGTAAGAATAGCTATTTTTCTATACCTTTCAGGGCAAATGTGACAAATGTATTACATTGCTGGTTTAATTTGTATTTTCCTGACTTCTAGTGATGCTAGACACCTTATAATATGTTTATTGCCCTTTTGTATTTTCTATCCTTAAACTATTGGTTCATATTATTTGCTATTTTTCAATTAAGTTGTTTTACTTATTAATTTATGACAGGTATTTGCATTAATTAAAACAATGCTTTGTATTTCTTTGTAATATACATTAATAATATTTTCTTATTGTGGTCTAGCATTTGTATTTTGATATTATTTACAGTGTTTTCTTTTGCCATGAATGCTTACATTTTAATTTAATCGGTTCATTGAGTCTATTTCTTTACATTTAAAAAAATATGTCCTCCATACCAGGAAATATAAGCTAGGGACAATTAATTTTGATTGTTTATATTTCTGTCACTAGAGAGAATATGAGATATCCCTTTTCCATCCCAAGATGGTAGCTACAAATTTACATTATATTCTCTTGCTTCTTATGCTGCAAATGAGTTTTGCATTAAGTATCAATCGACAAAATTACCAATTGCACATAAATAAGTCACATTTAGATTTTGTTGTGGACCAACCTGTGGGAAAATGTTATGTGAATTATGTTAATAAGAGACTACCTTACTAGACTGTAAGAGATTCTCTTTCTGATGTTGGAGAAGTAAGTGACAGTGATTGAAGAGGACCACAGAGTTAGGACATGAGAGCAGCCTCTAGGAGCTGATGGCGGCCCAAGTTGAGAACCAGCACAAAAATAGGAATTTCATTTATATAGCTTCAACCAACTGAATTCTGCCAGCAACCTGAATGAGCTTGGAAGAGAATCCCAAGCTCCAAGTAAGAACTCAGCCGAGCTAACATCATGATTTTTATCCTGGTAAGACCCTGAAAAGAGAACCAGTATGGCTGTGTCTGGAGTTTTAACTCATGGAAACAGATAAGAAATTTGTACATTTGTGCTAAATGGTTACACAGCTATAGAAACTATGACAAAGATTCTAACTTTTTAAAACCCTAGGTAAGAAAAGCTCCCTTCCCTACAATTATTGACTTTGAATTTTCTACCACTTTGAGTAGGGTTTCCAAATAGATTATTTAGAAATAAAGGAATTCAGCATTCCTTAAATATTAATATTTATAATAACACATTCTTATTATAGTAATAATATTAAAATATTTTATTAGGTTTTTATTTATGTGTAATAATAATAAATAACACAGTATCTCCTTAGGTTCAAAAGTATAGATTCATATTTAGTAGCAAGTTATTTAATTTTTCTATACCTTATTGGTAAAATAAAGCTATTTAATTTCTCTGTAACTTTATTGGTAAAAATAAAACTGTTTAATAGTTTAATTGGTTTACTTGCAATAGTACTTAAAACAATGCCTGGCACAGACTGAAATGCAATGATTGCAATTATTAGGTATAGTTGTAATTTGAATTATTATTGTTATTGTCTTAACAATATCTAATTTAATAAATAATATGAATTATTATTGTTATTGTCTTAACAATATCTAATCCAATATCTATTCCTTTGCAACATAGGAATAGAACTTTTTGTCTTATAGATAGACCCATGCAATTTTTCTGTATTCAAGTCCTTCTTTTTACTGTAATGCTACTTCCATCATTTATATCTTAATTGGATCTAGTTCTAGACTCTGTTCCATATATCTATTTCTCTATCTCAACAGATACTGTGCTATTTTTTATTATTATGACTTATACTGACTTTTAATGTTAAGTATGGAAATTTTTCACTCACTCTACCACTTGTTCAAGATTTTTTTGTCTACATTAATTCTATAAATTTGGAAACACTGAATTATGTTAAAAAATAAGATATGAAGTATATTGTCACTGCCTTTTATTTTCTTTTGGTATTTTAGTTATAATAAGTCCTTACTTTCTGGAGAAAGTTTTATCTACTATTTGTTGAGAACTTTCAAAAATGACTTCAGTTAAAAAACGTCCCTACTAGAACTTATAATGCCATTCTCCTTTCTCAATGTTTGTGGTTCTGATAAATTTGACTTTGTGTCAGTGTCTAGGAATGGAGTATCTAAGTTAGACCTTACCTTGACCACAGTGACTTACTAGCGATGAGCACTTTATTCAAAGAAAGACAGACAGAAATAACTTAACTTCCTCTTTTCCTATCTGGCTACCCCGATTTCCTTCTCTTGTCTGATTGCTCTAGCTAGGACTTACAACACAATGTTGAACAAGAGGGGTGAGAGTGGGCAACCTTGTCTTGCATTGGTTTTCAGGGGAAATGTTTCCAGTTTCTGTCCATTTAGCAATATGTTAGTTGAGAGTTTGATGTTATGATCCCATAACTCAAAAATCCAAGAGAATCTGCCAAAAACCTGCTTGCACTGATAAAGGACTTTGGCAAAATCTAGGGGTACAAAAAAAAATTGTGCAAAAGACCATTGCATTCTTATACACCAACAACAAGCAGGCAGAGAACCAAATAAAAAGCACAACCCCATTAACAATAACCACAAAACAATGAAATACCTTGGCATTTTCCTAACTAGAGAAGTAAAAGACCTTTACAATGAAAACTACAAAACACTGCTCAACGAAATCCAAGAAGACAAACAAATGGGAAAATATTCCATGGTCATGGATAGAAAGAATCAACATTGTTAAAATGCTCCTTCTACCAAAGGCAATCTACAGAATCAATGCAATACCCATTAAATTACCAAGATCATTCTTAGACCTGGAAATGACAATACAGAAATTCATATGGAAGCATAAATGACCACAGATAGCCAAAACAATCCTTACCAAAAGAAACAAAGCAGGAAGTATCACACTTCCAGACTTCAAACTTTACTATAAAGTTACAATAACCGAAACAGCCTGGTGTACAAGAACAGGCATACGGACCAATGGAACAGGATAGAGTTTCCAGAAGCAAAATCTCAATTTCTCAACCAACTCATCTTTGACACAGCCTCAAACAACAACCACTGGGGAGATGAAAAACTATTCAGTAAATGGTGTTGGGAAAACTGACTGATCACATGTAGAAGATTGAAACATGACCCCTACCTAACACCATACACAAAAATTAACTCTAAATGGAACAAAGACCTAAATATATAACCTCAAACTATGAGAACCTTAGAAAATGTGACATTCTTATGGAAATTGGAACTGGCAACCAATTTGTGATTAAAACCCCAATTGCCCATGCTATAAGAGATAAAATAGATAAGTGGAACCTCAACAAACTGACAAGCTTCTGCAAAACCAAAGAAACTATCAAGAGAGTGGGGAGACAGCCCACAGACTGGGAAAAACTATTTGCCAACTGTATATCTGACAAAGGCCCAACATCTAGGATCCACAAGAAACTCAAACAGTGCCAAAAGGAAAAAAAAAACAAAAACCAAACAGTCCCATTACAAAGTGGGCAAAAGATGTGAACAGACACTTTTCAAAAGAAGATATATGGGCAGCCAATATACACATGAAAAAGTGCTCAGCCTCACTAATCGTCAGAGAAAAGCAAATAAAAACCACATCGTGATACCCCCTAATCCCAGTAGAAAAGGCCATCATTAATGAAACAAACAACAATAGATGCTGGTGAGAATGTAGAGAAAAATGAATGCTTTTACACTGCTGGTGGGAATACAAACTAGTGCAACCTTTTTGGAAAACAGTGTGGCAATTTCTGAAAGAACTAGAAATCGACCTTCCATATGACCCAGCAATCCTCCTGTTGGGAATATACACAGAGGAACTCAAATCATTCTACAAAAAAGATACCTGCACATGCATGTTTATTGCAGCACTATTCACAATAGCAAAAGCATGGAATCAACTGTTCTGCCCATCAAAATTGGACTGGATTTAAAAAAAATGTGGAAAATATGCACAATGGAATAGTATGCAGCCATAAAGAAGGACAAACACATGGACTTCGCAGCTACTTGGATGGATTTAGAGTCTTTCATACTCAGTTGTCTATCACAGAATCAGAAAACTGAGTTTCACATGTTCTCACTCATAAGCAGACTCTGAACAATTATCATAATACTATAAGAAAGGGATTGGTAGTACTGGGAAACTGCCAGGAGTGGAGAACATACTTCATCAACATATGTATACCTAACCCTGAATTGTACCTCACATTTTTAAAATTAAAAATTAAAAAAAAAAAAGAAAGTCAGTCAGGTTTCCTTGAACTTCAAAACTGAGGATGTGCAAATGCTGTAATTGTTCAGATTTTCATTTTACAGCCAATTTAAAAAAATAAATAAACTAATAAACTTAACTAGATGCTATCTATAACTAAAAATAGACTGGCAAGATGGATAGACACTCTCCAACTGCCTTTGTTTATTTTTAAGTGCTATTAATAATACGCCTCTTGCTCTGTTCATATTACCTCCAGAATTCAAGTTTGGGTTCTTACTCAGTACCATCCCATTAGGTTTGCAGGATTTTAACTCTCTAAAGCCTTTGGCCATCTAGAAATTAGAAGGATAGAGTCCACACTGAGTTATAAAAATGAGACAGCAGAATCTAGGTATGGCATAGCTGGGCCTTATTTCTGATTGACAAGAAATAAGCAAGTCATTGGATAGAATCAGAGGGGAGTCTTTTTGGACATTGATGAGAAGTCACCTGACAGAGGTTCTGGGAGCAAATAATGGGAAATTCTCAACAAAGTGAAAACTGGCACTTAGTGAATGAAGACTCAGCTCTCAAAGATAATGGTCACATGAGCAATTTTCCCAGAAAAATTCCTTTTGGATTTACTCATGCAGCAGCTGACCCTTTCCATTCTTGGGCAAACTTTGAATTAATAGTTCTAAGCTGAGAACTACTGATATTAATGTAGTTCACTTTTATTTTCTCTCTAGTACTTTGAGACTTTCTCTCTGATATTTATTTCCATGCTTTACTCACTAAATATCTGTTCTTTATATTTTCTTCTGCTAAAATACATTATTATTTTGTTTGTTTTGCTTTTCATAGACCTTGATAGCTCATTAAAACAGTAGTTTTAAATCATTAACAAGTAAAATTACAAAATAGTTTCCCTTTTCTTAAAAATAGAAAAAAATAATGCTTGCAGCCTGCTAAAAAGAGAAAAAAAATGCCATCTTCTAGGGTAAAAATAAATGGTAATAAAAGTACTGTAGTTTGCTTTGCTTTTTATTTTTTTTTAAGTGAATACTCTTAGTCAGTTAAATTAGCAATAACCAGTCAAAGCCAGAAATGAAACTGTACATTTGTCTTGATAAATTTCATATAATAAAAATTTTTTATTTTAAATATGTGGGGTACAATTTATGATTAGGTATACAAGTGTAAGTTGTCATTGTACAGGTAAATTTGGGCCTCCCCTTGGTTCCCACTGTGCCTGGTTTGGGATCAGGTACCCATTTTGATGTTATATGGCAGCTCTCTCTCCCCTGACAGTGTCCTGCTATTGCCAATCTCCTTTTGGTATTATGGCAAGTGTTCAGTGACCTCTTATGAGTGAGAGCATATGGTACCCAGTTCCTTGTTTCTGTGATAGATTACTGAATATTACAGACTCTAAATCCATCCAAGTTGCTGAGAATTCTATATATTTGTTTTTCTTTATGACTGCATAATATTCCATTGTGTATATGTACCACATTTTTTTATCAGTTCAATTTTGAAGGGCAGCATTGTTGGTTCCATGTATTTGCTACTGTGAACCGTGCTTCAATAAACATGCATGCAGAGGTATCTTTTTGGTAGAATGATTTGCATTCCTCCGGGTATATTTCCAGTAGAGGGATTGCTGGGTTATATGGAAGGTCAATTTCCAGTTCTTTTAGAAATCACCATACTGTTTTCCATAGAGGTTGCACTAGTTTGCATTCCCACCAGCAGTGTAGAAGCATTCCTTTTATGCCACACCCTCACCAACACCTGTTGTATTTTGTTTTCTTAATGATGACAACTCTTCCTGGGGTTAGGTGGCATCTCGATGTGGTTTTGATTTGCATTTATCTGATGATTAATGAGACTGAGCACTTTTCCGTATGTCTGTTTACTTCCTTCCCGTATATCTTATTTTGAGAAGTCTATTCATGTCTTTTGCCCACCACTTTTTAATGGAACTATGTGCTTGTTTGTTTGTTTTCCTTTCAGAACTTTGAATTTCTTGTAGATCCTGGATGTTAGGCCTTGGTCAGATAAACAGTTGGCAAATATTTTTCCCATTCTGTGGGCTTTAACCCTGCTCTCTTGATGGTTTATTTTGCTTTGCAGAAATTTTACAGCTTAATGAGGTCCCACTTGACTACCTTATCTCTTAAGCATGGACTTCTGGGGTTTTGACCAGGAATTTGTTGCCTACTCAAATTCCCATATGGGTGTCTTCTGCATTTTCTAACATTCTCAGTGTTTGAGGTTTTCCGTTTAGGTCTTTGATTCATTTATAATTGATTTTTGTGTAGGTGATAGGTTGGGGTCCTGTTTTAATCTTCTGCATGTGGTCAGCCAGTTTTTCTAGCATCGTTTACTGAATAGGTTCTTCTCACCTCAGTGGTTCTTGGTGGAGGCTTTGTCAAAGATGAGTTAGTTGACAAATGAGGTATTGCTTCTGGAAACTCTATCCTGTTCCATTGGTTTGTACACCTGTTCTTGTACCAATATCAGACTGTTTTGATTATTGTTGTCTTATAGTAAAGTTTAAAGTCTGGAAGTGTGATGCTTCCTGCTTTTTTTCAATTGCTGAGGATTGTTTTGGCTATTCATAGTCGTTTATGTTTTCATATGAATTTCTGTATTGTGATTTGTAGGTCTGAGAAGCATGATGTTGGTAATTTAACGGGTATTGTATTGACTATAGATTTTCTTTGACAGGATGGGCATCTTAAAAATGTTGATTCTTCCTATCCATGAGCATGGAATATTTGTAGATTTGTTTGTGTCTTCTTGAATTACATTGAGAAGTGTTTTGTAGTTTTCATTGCAAAGGTCTTTCACTTCTCTTATTAGGACGATGCCGAGTTGCTTTTTGTTGTTGTTGTTTTATTTTTTTGTGTGTGTTTTTTTGTGACTTTTGTGAATGGGATTGTACTTTTTATTTGTTTCCCTGCTTCTTGTTGTTGATGTGTAAAAATGCGACTGTTTTTGCACATTTATTTTGTACCCTGAGACTTTGTCAAAGTCCTTTATCAATACAAGCAGCTTTTTGACAGATTCTCTTGGATTTTTGAAGTGTAGGATCATATCATCAGCAAAGAAGGATAACAACTTCCTGTTTTCCTATTTGGATACTTCTGATTTTCTTCTCTTGTTTAAAAATTGCTCTAGCTAGGATTTCCGACACAATGTTGAACAGGAAGGGGTGAGAGTGGGCAGCCTTGTCTTGTTCCAGTTTTCAAGGTGAAATATTTTCAGTTACTGTCCATTTAGCAATATGCTGGCTGTGGGTTTATCTCAGATGGAGCTCACTATTTTGAGGTATATTCCATTTATACCTAGGTGTTCAAGTGTTTATATCAAGAAGGGCTGCTGGATTTTATCAAAAGCTTTTTCTACATCTAATGATATAATCATGTGATTCTTGTTTTTACATCTGCTGATGTATTTAATTACATTTATGGACTTGCAGATGTTTAAACCTGTCCTGCATCCCGGGGATGAAGCCCCGGTGGATGATTTTTGAGATGTATTGTTCGATTTGATTTGCTAGAATCTTGTTGAGAATTTTTTCATCTATGTTCATCATGGAAATTGGGCTTTAGTACTCTTTCTTAGTTGGATCTTTACCTGATCTGGGTATCAGTGTGACGTTAGCTTCATAAACTAATTGGTAAGTGTTCTGTCTTTCCAAATTGCCTGGAATACTTACAATAGGATTGGTATCAGCTCTTCCTTGTATGTTTTGTAGAATTCTACTGGAAAGCTATCTCATCCTGGGGTTTTTTTTTTATAGGTAGTTTTCTTATAACAGAGTCAATTTCCTGGGTTGTTATTGGTCTATTTTGGGTCTCAATGTCTTCCTGTTTCAACCTTAAGAGGTTGTGTGATGTCACAAAGTCCTCCATTTCATTTAGATTATCAAGTTTATTTCCATACAGGTGTTTCATAGTAATCTCTGATAATCGTTTGTATTTCTTTGGGGTCAGTTGTGATTTGATTTCTTGTGCTCCTGATTGTGTCTATTTTGGTTTTTTCTCTCTTTTTATTGGTCATTCTGGTCAGGGGTCCAATAATCTTGTTCATTCTTTCAAAGAACCAGCTTTTTGTTTTATTTTTTTTTTCTATATTTTTTCTTCTATATTCTATATTTGGGCTTTTACTTTGGTGGTCTAGATTCTTCTGCTAATGTTAGGGTTTTGGTAATTTTGCCTTTCCAGGTGCCTTAGGTGATTTGTTAGGCTGTTAATTTGTGATTTTTCCATATCCTCGATGTGTGTTCATAGCCATATATATTCCCCTGCTGTAATTGCTTTCATAGCATCCCTGAGGTTTTGATAAGATATTTTTTTCATTTTCCTTTGTTTCTAGGAATCTTTTAATTTCTGTTTTGATTTCTGTGTTAATGCAGGAGATGTTCAGCATCATGTTGTTTAGTGTCCATATCTTTGTGGGTTTTGGTGGAATTTTGTTGGTGTGAATATTTATTTTTATTCTTCTGTGGACTGAGAAAGTGTATGGCATTATTTCAATCTTATGAAATTTGTTTATGCTTGATTTATGACTGAGGATGTGATTGATCTTGGAGTATATTCCATGTGGTGATGAGTAGAATGTATATTCTGTCATTGTTGGGTGGAGTGTTGTGTAGATATCAGCAAAGTTCATTTGGTCAAGTGTCAAGTTGAGGTTCTGGATCTTTGTTGATTTTTTGCCTCAATGATTTATCTAGGGTTGTTAGTGGGATAGTTAAGTCCTCGGTTATAATAGCTTTAGAGTCAGTATCAGTATCTCTTTTGGGATTTACTTAGTAGTTGCTTTATAAACATCGGTGCTCCTATGTTGGGTACATATATGTTTAGAATGACTATTTCTTCTTGATGGAGTAAACTTTTTAATCATTATGTAGTGTCCTTTTATATCTTTTTAAATTTTTGATAGATTAAAGGTTGTTTTGTCTGATAGTAAGACTGAGACTCCTGTCTTTGTTTGTGATTCATTCCCCTGGAAATTTGTTTTTCATATTACAACTTTTAGTGCATCCCTTGTGGTGAGATGAGTTTCCTGGATTTGGCAAAGTTGGGGGTATGTTTCTTTTTAGACAGTTTTTCATTCTGTGTCTTTTCAGTGGTACATTTAGTCCATTCACATTCAGGCTGATTATTGAAATGTGTTTATCCCTGTCATAATATTTTCATCAAGTTTTTTTTTCTTTGTTTTCTTTTGACTTTTGGCTTGATGTATGTGTGTTTTCAAGTTTGCAGTCATGGTGTACTCTCTGTTGATTCTGTGCTCTCCTGTTCTCTTGGGAAGTGTGTGGTCATCCTTTCTTTTCTTTCTTCAGTGTTTAATACCTCTTTAAGCAATGCTTGTAGATCAGGTCTGGAAGCTGCATAACCTCTTAGGGAAGGAGTTTAATTCTCCATCACTGATGTACCTGAGCTTGACTGAATAGGAAATACTTGGTTAAAATTGTTTATCTTTGAGGACTTTGAAAATTGGACTCCAGTCCCATTATCTTGTAGTGCTTCTGTCTATAGGTCTGCTGCTATTCTGATTGGTCTTCCCCAGTAGGTAGTCTGACATTTCTCTCTTGTTGCCTTTAGGAGTTTTTCTTTTGTACCTACTGTGTATAGATGAATTACAATGTGTCTGGGGTTGGTCTTCTCATTTGATGTATTGCAGGGTGTTTCTGTATCTCTTGTGCTTGAATGGTCACATCTTTGGTGAGATGGGGAAAATTTTCTTGGATAACCTCCTGGAGTACTTGCTCCAAGGTATTCTCTGTTCCCTTTCTCCTTCTGAGATACCACTCAGGCAGAAGTTAAGTCTCTTGATATAATTGCACATCTGTTAAAGGCTTTGCTCTTTCTTTCTGAGTTTTCTTTCTATGTATTTTACAGATTAGGTTTATTCCATGTTTTGGTCTTCAAGTTCTTAGATTCTTTCTTCTGCTTGATTAATTCTGCTTTTCTAAACTTGTCATCTTGTTATTTATTTTCTGGACAAAAGTTTTTTATGGCCAAAATGTCTGTTATAAGTTCTTTCAGTGTTGCATCTTGTCTTTCTTGAGTCTTTTTTTTTTTTTTTTTTGAGTCAGAGTTTCACTTTGTCACAACAGACTGGAGTGCAGTGGCTGCTCCAAGCCACTGCAGCCTCGACCTGCTGGGCTCTGGTGATCCTTCCACCTCAGCCTTCCAAGTAGCTAGAATTACCGGCACATGCTATCACACCTGGCTAATTTTTTGATTTATTGTAGAGATGAGGGCTCACCAAGTTGCCCAGGTGGGTCTCGAACCCGCGGACTCAGGCAATCCACTCACCTCAGCCTCCCGAAGCTCGGGATTATAGGCTGAGCCACAAAGCCTGGCTTTTCTTGAGTCTTATTCACTCTTTTGATCCATTCCCTAATCCTGGTTGTATTCTGGGGCCAGTCATTGGTGATTTCCATTGTTTGGGCTCTGAGGTTCCATTTTTCAGATGTTGTCTGTTTGGTACACTGAGAACTACTTATGTTTGTCTATTGATTTTTCCTCATTTGTGACAGATCTCTTTCTTTTCTCTTTGGTTCCATTATTCAGTGGTATTAGGAGCCAGCCACGGAGGCCCACCTGAACATTAGGGATCAAGGTCACCATGGACCCCGAGACCACTAAGATGCGTTTGGGAGCTGTTGACCCCATTCCCTCCTCCCTTTTTCATTTTAGCCAAAAGGATCTCTGCCTACCTAAGCTGAAGGTTCTTTGACTGTGACAGGCATGGCTCACTCTAGAAACTCATTGTTCCTGTTTCCCATGAACTGTGGTTTTGGCTTAGGTATTAGATATAATTCAAACTCAGGTCACATTTGGGAGCCTTCTATACAGTACAAACTTCTTTATAAGATTTAAAAGTATATTTGTAGAATTAGTATATACTTATAGAGAGTTCTATTCAGCTTTAGATGGTATAGATGATTATCTAGAGTTACCAGAAATAGCCCAGCACAAACTTTGGGCTGGGCTGCATTCTTTTAGACCGGTTTTAGCTACAGTTAGTGTAGGGTTTTTCTACTTATTATAGAAATTGAATTTATTTTACACATAGAAAGTATCGTGGAATAGGTCATACTACGTCAGGGAATTATGTTAGTTCAAGCATGATCAAACATGATATTTTGAGGTTTAATAAGAATACAGCTAACTTTAGAAATTTCATTGTTCCCATTTTCTACTAATTGTGGTTTTGGCCTTAGTACACTTTACAGTTTATAATTGGGTTTTATATTAGAAGATTTATTGCTGATGATCAACTTTATATATTAGGATTAGGAATTAGAAACTTCATAGAAATTAAGATAGATATATAGGATTTTAGAATAGCCATTTTGTTAAGATATCATAATCAATTGTTCCTAGAAATGGCCCAGTGTGATCTTTGGACTGGGTGACATTCTTTAGGAACTGGTTTGAGTTATAATTAAGAGTATCTATAGTGTAGGTAGAATTAGCACAAAATAGAAAGGTATTAGGATTTAAGTTAGTCATTAGGTGTTGTGTATGCATAAGCTTTAAAAGTTATTGATTATTAGAATATTATGATGTTAGAATTGTTGTATTGCTTTTGAGGAACATTAACCAACCATAAGGAACAGTGAGATAATTTGGGATTGTCCTTCCTCATGCTTGGGAAAACACCTGGTGGGTGGGGGACGTCCCTCATCCACCTGGCTTTGTGTTCATGTAATAGTCTTGTGATTTAATTAGGATTGTCCATCCTCATGCTTAAGGAAACACCTGGTGGGTGGGGGGGCGCCCCTCATCCACCTGGTTTTGTGTTCACGTGAAAGTCTTGTGATTTAACCTGTGAAAATTTGGGATAAAAGACTTACAGTTGGTTCCATTAAACAGCTTCTGCTCAATCCATTGAACAGTTGTCCATTTTCTTTTTTTCTCTTTATATCTATCCCTCCATCTTTCTTTCTTTTAATATCTATCCCTCCTACAGAATTGGCTTCTGCACTAGACAGAGTCCAGTCTCTTTCTTTCTTTCTTTTATTATCTATCCCTTCCAGTTTCGCTGATGCCACCACATCTTTCCAGGGACTCCCCAAAACCTGCAGGGGTTGGTCCCCCACACAGTGGCAGTAGGAGGGGCCTTCATTCCTGATAGTTGCTCAGTCCTCTATTCTTCCCTGATCAGTGTTCTTAATTTTGTTCTAGTTTGAAATAAGGCTGAGGGAGGGAAACTTTGCCATCTCTTGTAGTTTTGAGAAGTGAATAAGGTGGAGGATGGGGAGCTAGGATTCAGAAACTACTTGTAAATCACAACGTTCACTGACTGGCTTATGGGATCCCTGAGACCCACTTGCCACCACCACTCTGTATGACTATGCAATGGGCATGTGCATGTAACACCTGAGTCCAAGATAAAGTAACAGCAATGAGGAGAACAGGGAAAAGTAGAATGAAATAAGATGAAGAAAAATAATGAAATTTAAAAAACCAAACTAACAAAAAAAAAAAAGAAAAAACAAAGGCAGAAACCAGAGCCAAAAATGATAAAGCGCACACACACACACACACACACACACACACACACACACACACACACGAAACCAAACCAAATCAAACCAAACAAAAACCCCAAATAACCAAAAAAACAGGAAAACCAACACACACACATGCATACGCACACACACACACACACACATGCCCAACACAAAATGAAAGAAGAAAAAAAGAGAAAGAAAAAAGAGAATTCAAATCGAGCCCTCACATGTTCACATACACATTAAACTAGGAAAAGAGAGTAACAAAAAAAGATGAACATTCAATCATTCATGTACACACATACACAGAAAATCAAAAACAAAAGAAGAAAGTAAAAAAATAAGAAAAGAGAAAGGAAAAAAAGGAGGAGAGATTGCAAATCAAACCTTCACATACACATTTATGCACAAAACAAAAAAAAATTTTTCTGGGCACTAAGCAACCTCTTGCTGCAGGTTCTGTAATTGTTCCACTCAACTACTCACAGGTAGTTAAAAGCAGAAACCCCTCTGCTTTCTCCTGTGGGACAGAGGGCTCATCCACAATATCCCCAGTGTGCAGCCCGGGGAAGCAGGCAGCGGGGGTTGTGGGAGGTACTTCAGTCCTCCCCTCCCACTCTCATATGGTTAAAGTGATCCTGTCCAGTGGGAAGTGCAGGATTGTCTCCTCCCCATGTACTGGCAGGGAGTGCTCAGCCAGGCTTATGCTGGAGTAGAGTCCTCCTATCATGGCTGATGTCCAGGTTCCACATGGGCTTGTATTTCTCAGTCATTCTGTGTGGGTCTGACATTCAGAGGATTGGTGGGAGCAGGGAGTTGTTTCATCCCTGATTCACTGCTGATCTCTTTGGTCGTCCTCCTTGTCCTTTTCTGCTCACACGCTTTGTCCCAAGACTGAATCCAGGTAGGGAGTGAGGCGCTTGAGACACAGCACTCATCCTGTCCTTCTAAAGTTTGTGTTTTCAAGATAGTCCCTCTGGGTCACTGTCAACCCCTGAATAGTTAGTTAATCCACCAGTCATAGAGATCTGGTCAGTTGCTCTGTGGCAAGGAAGAACCCTGCCCAGTTTTCAAGACAATGGCAGGGTGCTGTTTTATCTTCTCTAGCCGGGATCTGCTTCTAGCTCCTTCACTGTGCTCCCTCCATGACCCTTGCTGCCAGTTTCTGGCCAGGTACTGCAATAGGGAGGCAGAACTTGGAGCCAGCAGCCACTCCTGGCAGTTTCTTCCTGGAAAGGGCTTTGTTGGTTTTTAAAAATGGCACTCAGTTTCTGCCCCCTGGGACATGCTAGGGGTCAAGCAGAACAGATGCAGCAGCAACTGCTTCACCAAGAGAACACTGGCCCCCACTCAGTCAGTCACTCACATGCCCACTTATTCACAGATGTGTATGCAGAATTGTTCATACACTCACACAGGGAGTCGCATAGTTCAACTGGCTCTGCTACCATCTTCCCTCTCTTTTCAATTTCATACAATTTTTTAGAAATAAAGAATTTAGCAAGAAAGGTGAAAGATCCATATAAAGAAAAGTATATATTTTAATTCATCTTATAAAGGCAGAATCATATATTCCAGAGACACAGCTACCTAGATGTCTGTAAATTGCAGAAAGCTAGTCAGAATTGAGCATATATTTCTGCTATCTTAGAATTTCATGATGTCTGTAGTTCCATATCATCTTTGCTTCTGTGTTGATTTTTCTCTATGTGGTAATATTCATCCCATGATCTCTCCACAGTCTGAAAATTCTTTAGGAACTTTGCTACTCGATTATCTTGATCTTATTTCACTTCTGTGAATTCTGCTTCTCTATGTAAGGGAGAACTTTCAATTTTACTCTTTTGTGGTCAAGTAATAGCACATACCGCTTAACCTAGATTTTTGCTGGGCTCATAAGCTCTACATTTTAAAAAATGTTTTAAAAAACCACCCACCCACTCTTGGCCAAAAGCAAAATGATCTTGATTATTTATGTGACAAATGGGATATGTTTTGTTCTATTTATAGTCTATATTTTATATTTATGATAGCTACCAATTAAATCTGTCTTATTGACATCTGAGTTCCCTCAAGGCTGAGATGTTTTCATGTTTATTTATCTGATGCACCTTATATACCTAGAATAGTGCATGGTGCATAGTAGTTAATCTAAGAATATATGAGAAATTTTGCTAATTGAACAAATAAATAGCAACTGGCTCTAAAAGCAGACTTCTAAATTATAGCATTTTCTCATGGAAATAATTGCTACCATTTAGTGAGTATATGTTCTGTTCTAGCTTTAATAATTTCAGTGGTTTATATATTTTTGCTATTTAGAAAATTCTCACCAGCTTGATAAATGAATTTTTTAAAAAATTTTCATTTTCTTACTTGCTCATGGTCCAATGGCTAATCAAGAGAAGTTCTAAAATTAAAAATCCATTTCTGTCTAAAGACAGTTTTTCCCAAAGGCCATATTAACTCTTAAAACGTAATCAATATTTTCTAGGTAACATTTTCATGCTAATTGCTTAATACCAAGTAGATTATGTAATTCGCACTACAACACTATAATGACATATTTTCATTGTTGAAAAATATTACAATTAAATTATTCAGCCTTCAAGTAGAAGGGAAATCTTGACTCACTTTTGCAGCATAATGGAAGCCCAGGCCTTGTGCTTTGATGTTCTTTAGACACGACTACTGAAAAGAAGTGTGGTTTCCCTCTTGTCATGTTTCTTCAGAAGACAGGAAATTTCTACTTTCCCAAAGGGAGAGAATGCGAAACTACTTCAACTCATTTCCTCTGTATATTATCTCATATGACTGTTTGAGGGAAGCTTACCTAACTGATGAGCTGAGTTTAGAGGAGTGCTTATACAGAGCTTAAGTCTTTCAGGGTCCTAAGGCTTTGGAGTGGTCTCTTCCCTCACTGTGTTTGTTCTATGTTCTATGACGGGCTTCTGGCCTATAATGAAAAGGGGTCTGCAGTTATGCCAGAGACTTGTTGAAGAACCTGGATGTTAATCAACAGTAAAGTGTTATGATTTCCCCTATGTTTAGATATCAAAGACAAATTTTTCAGTTTAGCTTTTACCAAAAATATAACTGATATTTTGATCTCCATCTGTGTGAAACTTCTGACTGTCAGTTCAAAAATTGGGGGAGGAACAGTGTGCTCCATAAACCTCCCCAAATTATCACCTCTTTATCTAAATCAAGCAATACTAAACTTAGAAGGACTTCCTTGATTATTTAAATATTGTGGATCTCTGTTACATAAAGATGAATGAATTAAATGTTTGCGAAAGCACTTTTAAGTGGCAGTGACTATAATATTTTTAATGACATTTTGCAATGGATTTGAGTGAAGACAGGCACTTATAAATAGTGACATGTAGTCTTACTTTGTCATTCCAAAGAAAGATAATTAGATTTAAAATGAAATATAATGAAAATAAATGTTGGACAATAATAAAACAGGATGAAGATAATAAACAGGATGATGAGGCCACAACACTCATCATTTTTCAATAAAGTTATTTTAGTAAATAAGGTACTGTTACTTCTACACAATGATGTAAGTTTAAATCTAGAAATGACAACCTAAATAATTTAGTTGAAGTTTAGCTTTAAAAGAAATAGCTTTGAGCTGGAGCAATTAACTGGCATCCAAGATCGCACTGGTATGTGACCCAGAGCAAGAATAGTACCTTTCTAAATGAAAGTCTGTACACACCACACCTGTTATGGGGTCTAGCACAGATCCTGGATTTCAATAAATGCTAATATAATATTTTTTCCTCTTTGATTCTTGGATTAAGACCCTCACACTCCATTTGCTTCTACTTATTATGAAATTCAAAGATCTAACAATTTTTATATGGGCAATGGGAATGTATCAAATGAGTAACTTTCAGAGAGAGGGAAAAATAAGGTTTATTATCAAAATGCATATTGTCTCAGAAGGGAAAATAAATATGCAAACATTGTATTTTACCCATTTGTAAAGCTACTTCCTTTATATGAATAATTGCCTTCCTAAAAATATTGAGTTTGGCCAAATTTGTGAAATAGAATTGTACTCCAAATAGATGGGAATGGTTTAACATGAACTGAAAAAGGCTGCTAAATATCATTGAATTGAAAACCTCTCAAAACGTAAACATTAAATTTATTATCCATCTGCTGGCAATTGAAAATAAATATTTTTTTTCTTCATAGAAAAGTTTTAGCAACTATTTTTTTCATTTCTAGGGGATTTAATCAGTGTCTTTCCTCTAGCGTAGGATTGGGAGTGTGACTGAACATGAATGTGAGTGTGAAGGATGGTGTGAGAATGTGAGTGGGAGTGTACCTTGTGAGAATGTAAGAACTCATGTGGGCATATGTGTGAGCCTATGTGTGAGTGTAGCAATCCAACCCTCTTGCAAGCAGGGTAAAAGTTTCTCTGTATGGAAGAATGATGTTCAACACTTCAGCAGAATAAAGCCTCTGCTCTTTCTTTTGCAGATGCTTGCATTGTTTGAGAAAGCCTTCATCCATTTCTGACACTCCTCCTCTCTCTCCCCGAGAAGCCCTTCTCTAGAATATGAACTTGATAAGAAATCACTGGTTTGTCTAATTTTTTTTCTTCTTATTGGCAGATACTACTATTTATGATATCTTCTCAGTTGTGCAAATGTTGTCTAAAAACGAAATCGACTCAGTTAGGTGACATTATGCCTATGCAGAAGCTTCAGCTTTAGGTTTTTCATCTGCAACACTTAATTTTACTATTTTTCAGCCTCAATAATATTATTTTGTAGTTTTAAAACCAGTATTCAGTGATTTTGGGGAAAAGTACCAGTTTTCAACTTACGTTTTTTCTTACCAAACTTATTTTAATAAACAGAGTTTTAGGGTTCATTTTTTCTATCATGCAAATTAATCCAGAGTGTATACCTTAATAGTAAAATTCTTTCAGTTTGAAAAGCTAATCTTATGGGACAATTCGTTTTAATGTTATGTAATTATGCAATCATACAGGACAATTTATTTTAATTTTAACATTGATAAAACAGTTATTAGCATAACATATTGAGATAATTTTCAACTGAAGGTTAAGTTAGCTGAGGTAAGCAAGCTTGGGTTTGGTTGTCTATTTTTAATTACATATGAATCTATTTGTTCCGCTGCAAATTAGTTTATATTATGGTTGCATAGCTAGCAATGGCATCTCATGTTTGATTTGACTAACTTACTGCTTTTAAAAAATTTTGAATTTAAATAATTTTACAAAGAGCATCAATTTCTCTCCAGGTTTCTCATTACTTTCTACTTTATGAATTTGTATATGCATCACCCACTCGGCCTCTCAACACATTTAAGATCTTCATATTAAAGAAATGTTACTGTCCTGTTAAAACAAATACAAACAAATGTAAACAATGCAGAACTAACTGAGCACCGATAACAACTTGTAAAGCTAAAATTCAGCTATTAATAATTCTTAAAAAACTACAATACCTGATAACTTTGTAGATTGTAATGCAGCTAGGCAATTAGGAAAAGGAAAAGAAAATTCTTTTCAATCTAGAACACCTCTTAGAAAAGCCGAGGTTTTAAAATCTGTAGTCACAAGAAGAATAAAATGAAAAGACATGCTATGGCTCAAAATTACATAAATCACAAAAAAAGAAAGAAAAAATAGACAAAACAAAAATAGAATGTTGGGATAATGATGTGGAAAGAAGACATGGAATAAAGAATATAAAAGTTCAAAGATCCTGAGCAACTTACTGAGGACAAAGAAGCAATTATCTGGTTTTATATATATATTTCCACCTTTATATTTAGTTTGTCCTTTCCTATAATTCGTATATACTTTTGTAACATTTTCCTATGATGTCTTTTATTTTTACCATCACTGAAATAGAAATCACCTCTTATTTTGGCACTCAGTGAATCCATCCCACTGGTGCCCCATAGAAATGTGAGGGCACAACATTATGAACGGTTTACATATTTTAATACAAGAAAATATCAAGCACAATTTACAGTTCATGTATATTTTTATATAGGACACAGGAATACATATCTATGAGCTCCTTTGAAGTGAAACAGACCAATAAGTAAGGAATCTCAGGGTAAAGTTATTCATTAAAAATTTTTTCCTTTTAGCCAACTTACTTTCTGAATTCCCAGAGGTTTATCATATTCTTTTCTCTGATAATATGCAAAGCCCAAAGCTGCTATGTCATGTAGGGGTTGAGGGAAAACTTCCCTTTTGCCTTGTGAAGGTTCATGGAAAATCAATTGACAAAAGGCAGATTAATAGGAGAAAGGATGTGCAAATTTATTTGGTCAGAGTTTACCTGACATGAGAGCCTTTTAAATAAAGACTTAAAGATACAGGGAAACCGTATATTTTTATGCTTAAATTCAACAAAGTATAGAGAGTTGTGCAGAAATATGATTGAAGAAAAAGGGGATGATCTAATGTGAATAGACTGAATAGGGAAACTGAGCAAGGACTGCTTGTTTAGATTCTTCTTGGCATCTGAGCTGTGGCTTTCCCTTCTGGATATGGACAGAACCCTCTCTGGAATGCTGGTATTATGACTTACTATCAAATATGGTAGGTCAAAAAATGTCGTTATGGACAGTGTTTATACAGAAAGGTGGGAGAAAGTTATACAAATATTTTTAGGTTTTACACGTGGCTTTGAGGGAAAGAGGTTCTGGTCCTATGACCTGCCTTGGGGGAATAGGGATTCTATGGCCAGAGACAGGAAGACAGCAAGATAAGCTCAGAGAAAAAAAAAAAAGTATGCTTTTTAAGGCTGCTGCTTTTTACTTTTGGCAAGATTATAGCGCACTGAAGTCTTAAACCCCTGGGCTCAAGAAATCCTCCCACTTCTGCCAAGGGACTGGGACTACAGGTGCAATGCCATTGTGTCCAGCTGATTTTTAAAAAATTTTTTAGAGACGAGAGTCTCACTATGTTGCCCAGACTGGTCTAGGATTCCTGGATTCTGAGGCTTCTTCTTTTATTTATTTTTTTCATCTCACAAAACTAAAATTTATTTTCTTTATTCTAATTTTTAGTTTGCATTTGAGTTGTGAGGTATATGTGAGGATTTCCTACAATTGCATGCTGGTGAGTTTTGAACTTCTAGCAAGTCCTCTCTCCCTTGGTAGTGGACATGATACTCAATGGGTGTTTGTGCATCCCTTATCCCGCCTCCCTGCCTCCTCTTATTAGCATTGCCCAGCATCATCAGATTTTCTCGCCTTTGTGTTCACATGTCCAATATTTAGGGCCTGCTTATGAGTGAGAATATGCAGTTTTTTGTTGCTAAATGATGGTCTCCAGCTGCATCTAAGTTGCCTGAAAAGAACATTATTTTGTTCATTAGGACTACATAGAATTTATCGTGTATATGTACCACATTTTCTTTATCCAGTTCACTCAATGGACATCTGGGTTGGTTCCATGTTTTTGCTATTGTGGATAGTGTTACAATGAACATGCATGGGCAGGTGTCTTTTTGGTAGAGCAATTTAAGTTCCTTTGGGTGTATTCCCAGAGGTGGGATTACTGGGTCATATGGTGGCTTAATTTTTAGTGCTTTGAGAAAACGCCATATTGCTTTTCACAAAGGTTGAACTAGCTTACATTCCCACCAACAGCATAAAAACCTACCCTTTTCTCTGCGGTGAGGTTTCTTCTGAGGCTTTTATATGGGAATATTAGTAGTAGTAGTATTTGTATTATTCTGAAGTCCAACAATTGTCTTTCAAAACAATGGTTAGACATAAGATTATAATGACATTACTTACATGTTATTTGGCTGTATCACAGTGGTACATGCAATTGTTGGATTGAAAATATTTGATGTGATTTAAACCTAATTCTGAATATACTTCAAGGGTGTTAGCAGATGCAAATAAAACAAGATCTAGTAAGTTTAGCAGTTGGCGAAAAGGACATAGGGTACTGGAGCTTTTTCTTAATTACACAATTTTTTTCTTTTATTCTGAGTTAGGGTATATACAACACAGAGGTTTTATATCTTTGTAAACCCTTTTGGGTAGTGATCTAACCTTTAATAAGCTAACTTTTTGAGTTCAAGTTCAGTTCATAAAATGGCATTTTTTAAAGAGTAGGCAGAATCATATTTAGAAAATATAAGTACATCATCCAAAAGTTAATGTGTGTGTTTGCTATTCACTTTTCTCAATGTTCTCTTATCATCCAAAACTCTATTCCTAGGTGCTATAGCCAAACTTTCTTTCTTCATATATTAGCAACATATCCCTGTTGGGTAAGAATTTCCAGTGTTTCTTTCTTCAAAACACCTAAAAGTTCAGTTAACATTTCATCCATTTTTTTACATACTTGCAAGAAATATCTAGGGAAAAGTATATTCTGCGGATAAAATCTGATTATTAAACTTTTGGAATAACTGCAACAGAAAGCAGCCAAAAATTAGAGGATGGTGGGAATGTGTTGAAAGAGATCCATAAAACTATTCCACTTCGAAATTAGATTAAGCTAACTTACTAGTGAAAGTAAAGAGACTTACTAATGCTCAACACTGTGGTGTGTTTTAAGAGCTGGGAAGGCTCTATTTCTCCAATGCTGAATGTGCAGGTACATTCAGCCCTTTGTTTGTGTGGGTGCCGCCTCATGAATTCAACCAACAATGGATCAAAAAAAATCTTAAAAAATGAATAATTGTGTCTGTACTATGTACAGACATTTTTTTCCCTTGTCATTATTCTCTAAACAATACAACACAACAAACTATTTATATTGTATTTGGTATTATTTGTAATCTAGAGATGACAAATTATATGGGAGGGTGTGTGTATTATATGCAAATACTATGCCATTCTATATGAGGGACTTGAACATCCATGTACTTTGGTATCTGCAGGGTGTTTTGGAGCTATTTTCCCATTGATACCAAAAGACAGCTGTATGTCACTTCTCTTCTTTTTCTTCTTCTTTTTTTCCTTTTTTCTTTATTTTCTTTTCTTAAAGACAGGGTCTTGTTTCATCACCCAGGCTGGAATGCAGTGGGACAATATAGCTCACTGAAGCCTTGAACTCCTGGGCTCAAGGAATCCTCCTACCTCAGCCTCCCAAGCTGCTAGGACTACAGTCAAGAACCACTGTGCCCAGCTTTGTATTTCACTTATATAAGATGGTGTTCCTAAGGAGATAACCTGGGCAAAGGAAGCCAATAGAAGGTTTAACAAATGCATCTCACCTGAAGCATAATCCATTTTCAACAATTTACCTACTATGGGTTGAAGTTCAGAGAAAAACAGAAACAAAAACAAACAAAACACCAAAAACAATGACTTAGAGTCACAAGGCTATACACTGCTAGAAAATCAGCGGCTTTTAGTCCTCACCTGGATTGTTGCAACCGGAGATAGAGTCAGGGTTTTGAGATCAAGAAAAGGGCCAGCAGCACAAGCCTTCATATGATTATTGCTCAGTAGGAATATATTTCCCAAAGGCAAACATAATTACGACAGCCTGCGTTATATATGGACTGCATCTTTCCCTTATTCATAGCTTTAGCATATTATGCAAATCTCTCTTATTTTAAGCTTCAGTAATGAATCATTTTAGTACTGTTTTGAACAAAATTTAAAGAAGCCTGCTTTCCATGGAAATTGACAAATTTTATCTGTGCATCTCCCTCCTTTTATATTTTTACAATGATTTATACTGTTTTATCTTCTCCTATGCTTTTTTCTGTACATATATTTGAAAAAGAAATAAAATATGTACTTAGGTGTACAGATGTGTGACAGGGCTTGGCAAGGTGCTGGTGGGTCACCTATGCCAGCGATATTGAGTGATTCCTTATTTAGTAGCCTTTGCCACATACAGAACTGTGTGCTACAGTCCAGGGAAACAAGAATAACGTAACGCAATTCTTTCGTTTTGTAGATCTGTTTTCACATATGTATGTGTGCATGCATGCATATATGTATATATCAGGTTGTATGCATATATGTGTATATCTATATTAGGATGTATATCAGGATATGTGCATATATGTGTATATTTTTTGTGTGTGTATTGTGTTCTTAAACATGGTGTGTGTATACATGAATACATATATGTGTATAGGTGAGAACTGGGCCCTGCTAATTAGGGGGTCATCTGCTTGCTGACGGCTGTGGTAGCTTTGGGTGCACACATCATGTAGCACAGAGTTAGAGCTGAACACTCCTCCATGATTAAGGAACAAAAAATTTGGAGAGCCTGAAAGGAACTGGGAACAGGAGGCTGTGTGAGGAGAAAGCAAAGGAAGAAGAGTAAAGAGACCCCTGATTAGGGTTAATCACAGAACATATTTTGAGAACTAATACTCACTGAAGACTGGAATTTGTTTGCCATGAGTATTCAATTTAAACCTTCCACTCCTACTTATGTAATTCTCAGTGAATTCTGTTTCCTACTATTGAGTTTGTGCATGAAATATTTCAAGTCTACAAAATATATAGCAAATGATATAATCAACAGACATGGGGCCACCTCCAGCTTAAGAAATTTAGTATTTATAGTTATAATTGGAGGATTACTTTATGTTCTTTCTTTCCCAAAGGTAGCCACTATCGAAATTTCTGCTTATTCTGCATCTGCATGCTTATACCTATCAAGCAAGTTTTCTAAGTGAATATAATCGACGTCTAGTGCACTTATTCTTCAACCTGCTATATGCTTCATATTATTTTTAGAGATGCATTTTGGCGAGTCAGTTTGTTTAGGTAAATATAATTTCTAGAAGCTCATCTGTTTTGTTAACTTAATCATTTTAAATGTTTCCTTTATTTGATTAATTTAACTGTATTTTTATTTTGTTATATATTGAACTTAAAAATTTAGTACAAATACTTGAGTTAATAAACACTGAAGGTATTTAATGTTGATACTATATTCCCAAAGAATAAAATAATCATGGAAGTGAGACTGCTCTGCTTCCCATACTTAGTACTCTTTCTACTTTCATCCCAATGTACACATAGCTGTGGCAAAGATCTAAGTTTTCTGTGTTCTCTCTTTCTCTGTCTCTCTGTCTCTCTCTCTCTCTCTCTCTTTCTCTCTGTCTCTCGCTTTTCCTAGCACCTTTATTTGCTGAAAGCAACAGGCCTTTGAACATTCCAGCTTTGTGTAGGGAGTCTTAGTCAAAGTGCTCAATTTCCTCCAGGATCCCCCCAAGCGTTGTCGTTTCTCCCCTCTTTGTTTCTGAGAGGCATGACTCTTTCTCTTCTTTCTTGAGTCCTCACCGCCGGAGAGCCTGGTTCACTAGATCTGAAATGAAGCTTGAAGAATCTGGTGTTAAAAGTTTCACAGATTATTCTAAAATTATATAGGAATTTAGAGCAACCATTTAGATAGTTTACATGTTCCAATTTATTGGATCACCCACAGTTGTACCACAGATGATCACTTTTTACAGGTAGATTTTAAGAATACTCCTTGTGCAGAAGATGTTGCTCATGCATGATATTTGTGTTGTTCAGCACAAAGGGTGGCATATAACGGGCGATCAAAGTTTATTTGTGGACTGAATTAGAAGATGTATTAAACAAATGACAGAGGACGGTGATGAAAAACCTGTGAGGGACAAAAATGTACTTCTAAAATATGGCATAATGAAATGAGTTCTATTATATTGTAGTTTTGATAGACATTTTGAAAGATAAATGAAATAAATAGAAATATGTGACTGAGAAGGGGAAAAATCATATTTAAGAGCTCCAGAAAACCTGAATCAAAAATTGGAATAACTTAATAGGACAAGAAGGGTGACTATGTCTGGAGCAGATGCTTTATTGTCCACTAGCATGAGTCACTCCCTGTGGGTTTATTTATAACTCTTCTGCCATGTTCTGCCGTAATGTAAATCCTTATGATAAAACAGAGCAGGACTACACCCAGCAGGATGGCTTCACTTTTCCACACATATTCTTTGATAAGACCTGGAGCCTTCTTGAGGCTGACTGCTCTTAAAGCAGGGACTGTTGACAAGGTATAGCATAGCACTACTCTTTAAACTACTTCTCAAATACCACAATCACTGACATCAGCAAAATATTCATTCTTTTTGCAGAAAAGGAAGTAATATAAGTGATTGGCCATTTTAACTCTGCAAGGAAAAGAAAAAGAATTCAAAAGCTTTTAAATCCTATGAAGACTAGGATACAAACAGAAAAAAAATCTCAGTATCTCTATGACACTAAGAGCAATTTTGGTGCTATGGAAAAAGAAGTGGTTTCTCAAAAAGACCTACACTTTGAGATTGATACCCAGAGCAGGATTGGTTCTGTGAAGAGGTTCTCTGTTTGACTAGACTATATTTTTACACTTAAAAGTCACAGAATAAAATCCAAGTACCAGACATTAAAAACTTTTTTTTTTAACGTAAGGATCAATGTTTGTCTTTAATCAGGAACAAATGACCCCTTTGAATCTAAAATGAGGAAATAAATAAGTCTAGCTTTCTCCGGAGATCGGTAATAGGATACAAAGATGTTAACTTCTAGCTCACAGATGCATTAAAGTCAAACCAAACCACTGGTGACTAAACATTATAATATCCAATAGCTTTTTCTATGGCCTAAGTAAAATTACTTGATGGTCCCAGTTCAATTTCCAAACATAGACAACACATAAATACAAAACATGACTCAATTAGTGATTCGGTCTTCAGCTGCAGCCACACATTAAAGGAACATTGTTCTCATCTGTAAAAGAGACATGTAATGCAGATGGGGAACATTTCTTTGTGATTCAAGTAGAGATCTCAGGACAACGACTTTTAAATCAGAAAACAAAAGTTGTTAGCAATTGAGAATGTGAACATTTCTACTCAATCTGTATTTGTCTCCTCCAGTTTGGGACACTACAGATGATTCTTTTAGAAAGTCCAGTCATAAGATTGTGTGGAATTTCTCTCTAAGTAAATTGCCCTTCTTCTTGGGAAATTATTAATAAATTTTGAACAGAATCATATCATTGCAAAGTGACTTTCACTGAGCATAAAACAGGATTATGCTAAACTGGATGAGTTAGTTCCTTCATCCTAGAAAGCGGCCCATTTACTTAAAAATATTTTAAATATATATCATGGATGTTACATAATTTCCAATATATAGTTATTCACATTATTTGCTTATTTATTCCACTTATTGACTTACTATACGAAACAATTCAAACACACCCATATAAAAAAATAAGATGCAAATTTATGCATACTACACGATTCAGAAATATCTGCAGTCTTAAAAATTATGACAGTTATATTAGAATCTGTGTCATACAATTACTTTTAAGTGGTTTTTTTTTAACATTTTCTGTTTCAGTCAACTAAGAAATGCTCTAACATTCATTCCACTGAACAGAATAATTATTTAAAATTTTATCATCAAAAAATTTTATCTTTATATTTTTAAAGCTTTTCTCACCAAATTTGTTATTTTCTTTGTATCTGCACAGTTCAACACAGTAGGTATTAGTCATATGTTGTTATAAAATTGAAAACTCACTTCCACAGTCCCACTCCCTGCTTTCACATACTTGAGGCCACACATAGCCAGTGGCTACTTACTTAGAACAGAAGTAGAGCATTTGCATACTTGCAGCGAGTTATATTGGACAGGACAGCTTTGAATTATACCACATTGATTAGTGTGATATACTGTCTATATACATATATATATATATGTCTGTATTTGTGTGTGTGTATATATACACACACACACTAAATTTAATCCAGTGTGTATATGATTAAATTTAGTTTATGTATTGCAGCTTCTTATTATGCAGAATTAAATTTGCCTTCATTTTAGTTCCATGTGATCATTTTTTTCACTTTCTTTTTGGTTGATAATATAAAACATAAACTAGGAAGGTGTAGGTGTTCATATTTTGCTTGTACTAGATTATAATAATAAAAAAATCCAGATGAGATAGATAGAGGGATAACATATATATAGTGTATATGTGTGTGTGTATGCATACACATACATGTATATATACAGTATATATATACAGTATATATGTGTGTGTGTATGCATACACATACACATAGATGGAGAGATAACATATATACAGTGTATATGTGTGTGTGTATGCATACACATTACATGAGAGAGGACTCAATAACTGGAATTATTTTTTTGGAGGATGGGCCTCTTGTTGTACAGGCTTCCCCCGCTAGGTAAGTGTTCTAGGAACTCATCCACATTAATGTACTGGCTTATTGTTGTGAGAAACTGCATATGGCATCAGTGATTTTTTCTTGAGGTTTTTTTTCAGTTTGTTTACCCATTTCATGATGTGTGATTTACGAACACACCAACCCACACCTCACTAAGTGTTCAGCAATTTTTGACCAAAAAACAGCATGACCCTTGTGTCCCATCCTCATGATTCACCTGATCTCTTTCCAAGAGACTTTTTTGTTTCCCCGGATGAAAAAAGTCCTCAAATAAAAATGCTTTGCTGATGTGGAAGATGTGAAACAAAAAATGGCAGAAGCCCTAAAAGGCATCAAAATTGGCAAGTTCAAAAATTGTTTTGAGTGGGGGGAAAAAGTATCTCAATAAGTATATTGCATCAAACAAAGAGTACTTTGAAGGTGACTGAAGTTAAATATGTAAGAATAAATACACAATTTTTTATAAATAATTTTTTGTTTTGGGAGTCCCCTCTCCTACACACACACACACACACACACACACACACACACACACACACACACACACAGAGAGAGAGAGAGAGAGAGAGAGAGAGAGAAAGAGCTATAATTAAAAATAATGTTTTATTATTCCACACCTCTTCTTAAATGTTTCTATCACTGTAACAATCCTACATTGACATAATAAATCACTCATTTTCCAAATAAATACATAAGAATAAATGAATTGTACACATGTATCACTCACTTTATAATTTTTTGTTTGCAGGTTTGCTATAAAGGTCAATGGGAAAAACCCATACTGAAATAAAAGCATGGCCTCCAAATATCAAGAGCAAAACAATACACTCTGTGTTCTTCATCACATTTATTTCCAGAAACAATTTTTCCCCAAGGTAGATTCATTTACTAATATCAGGAGTAATACATCAGCTACCATAATTTTTAATGTATCTTGTTAAAAATATTTTAAAAGCCGAAGCACTGATACATTAGTATTTATTTTTCTTAAAAGTTCACTGAGAAAAAAATGAATGAATATAGTTGCTATAATTTAAATGCCTGCTCCTCCAAAACCTATGTTGAAATGTAATCTCCAACCTGGCAGTATTGAGAGGTGAGGCCCTTAAGATGTGATTGAGTCATGTGGGCTCAGCCCTCATGAATAGCTTGATGAATTTATGACTTGATGAATTTATGGGTTAATGGATTGTTGGGTTATCTTGAGAATGTTAGTGGTGTTCTGAGAACAGGAAGGAGTACCTGATCTAACATTTTCAGTCACCTTACCATGTGGATGCCCTGTGCTGCATCTGAATTTTGTAGAGTCCTCACCAGCAAGAAGACCCTCACCCAATGTGGTTCCTCATACTTGAACCTCCCAGTCTCCTACCTGTAAGAAAAAATTTACTTATCTTTATAAATTACCCTCTTTCAGGTTTTCAGTTACAAGCAACAAAAACGAAGACAATACTGGCAGCATAGTTGTGAAGCATGTGGTTTTGGTGCAATACAGTCTACACTGAATTTGCATAATCCCTTAGTCTCTGAGACCATTTTACTCTTCCACAATGATAACATTACCTCACTGTATTGTACTAGAGATTGAAATATAGTAAAATATATTTCACTTGCCCCTTCCCCCTTGCCTAGAATCAAGGATATAAGCCTTATCACTCTTCCCTTTGTTTCTTTCTCTCTAGTTTGGGCTTCATTTATCCTAAAATTGATCAAGTGTCTCTTTGTAGTGAGAGTAATGGGCACCAAGAACTGCCAGAGACACAAAACTCCACAGGGGAAGCACATGGAACAAGCTCCTTTCATTAACTTCAGGTAAAAATAATGGAGGAATCTCATGTATAGCTGCTCTGTTTGCATGTCCACATGGTGCCCTAATCACCAACAGCAGATTTTTATAATCTTTGTCCAGAGTCTTTCATTCCACAATCTCTGTGTAGAGAAATGGAGGAATATCTGCTTACATTAGGACTTCATGTTAAGTGTGAAGAAACAGAGAGAAGAAACGGGAGCTGTTTTCAGAAGAAGGAGGAATACCAACAATTCACACAAAAAATAATTTCTACAGTTAGATCACACTCTTTATGATATAATTTAAAACTGAGTTTTATTGTGTATGTGAGTAGGTTGGTCAAACAATTGCTAATATGGTAAAGTGATTACTCTGGAAACAGGTGGAATGAATAAATGACCATTAACTAGTTTCCAAACAGTGAATATAAATCCACATCAATTAATGTAAAAACTAGCAAACCTCTAGTTTTTCACCCTTAACAGTAAGTTTTAACTGTTGAGACATGGTGAAATGTAAGGTTTTCTTTTTTTTGCTTCAAAGGGAATTTCTTTAAAATTTAGAATCTTGAAATTTCAAAAAAGTGGGAGGTATTTTAAGTATAAGATGTACCATTCTCACCTATGAAATTATAGCACAGTACAGAATATTCAGTTATAGTAGTTTTAGACAGGAGGTAGTAATATAGGAACTTCTCAAATTTGGAACACATGTCTTGCTCTTTGGATGAAGCTTTAAACCATCTTCAAATGCCTTAAAAAGGTACTTACCCTTTTGCTAATGTTCTGCTCTTTGGCAGGGGTAGGTGCTTGAAACTTAGGTTTGTAGAGTGGGGAATCCAAAAGAACCCAGAATTATCTTTTGGAAGGCAGGCTCCTTGCAGTACACTCAGAATTTGTTCCTCCAGATCAGATTAACCAGAGTTTTAATCTGGAAGTTTTGAGAAGGTTGCGTCACGATTCGCATAAAAAACATACTGAGTTGTGGCAAACGTGACTGGTTGTTGCATCATAACAACGCACCTGCCACAATGCTCTGAGTGTTCAGTGGTTTTTGACCACAAGCCACATGATCACTGTGCCCCACCCTCCTTATTCACCCAATCTCACCCTGAGTGACATTTTTTTGTTTCACCAGATGAAAATATGTCCTCTAAGGGAAACATTTTGCCAATGTGGAAGAGATTAAACAAAAGATGGCAAAAACACTAAAAGGCATCAAAATTGATGAGCTCAAAAACTGTTTGAGGCAGTGGTATGTTTCATCAAACAGAGAATACTTTGAAGGTGTATTTCATCAAATAGAGATCAAGAGGTTTATTGCATCAAACAGAGAATACTTTGAAGGTGACCGAAGTGTAAACATGTAGGAATAAATATACAATTTTTTCCTAAATAAAGTCTATTATTTGGTGGGTGGGGGGGAGTCTTCCCTCATGTGTGTGTATAAACAAATTTATTTTGGTGCATAGCATACTTTAACTTTTCCTAATATTTTATTCAGAGCAGATTTTAGGGGTTTTTTGTTACATTCAATTATTCTTTTACTATATATGCGACATTTAATCCTCAAAGAAACAAACATATTTTATAAACAGGAACGATCTCCCCCAGCCCCCAGGCATCTGAAGATAAATCACTTGTGCTCCTAACTTATTGAATTAGGGAGTAACATTATTTCTTTAAAAGATATAGATAAAAATATTACTTAATTAAACCAATAGCCCATAGACGCAATCTCATAATTGTATCCGCTTCTTATCAGAAATAGACATCAATTCATGGATTCAAGATAAATATGCAGGATTTTGTTTTTGTTTTTGTTTTGTTTGTTTCCCCAAGAGTATTCTATAAAGGTGTGAGTTCATGAGTTCTGGACTAATCGAGGCCAAAGGAGCATTTTAACCTAGATCAGAGATTGCTGGATTTTGATAGAAAATATGAGTTGTTTCATATGTATCACAGAGGTAGAGTAAGATGATAAAAAATGCATATAAAATTTTTAAAAATTCTTTAATAATTCCAGTATTATGCAAATAAATCTGAAGATGAAGGAAAGAGAAGTAGGATAACGCTGGGTATAAAAGTTGACATGTTTGCATGTTTGCAAAATTAAGCAGAAAAGCAAGATGTAGAAAAATAAGAGTGGTTTTATGTTATGAGTAAGGGGAGAAAATGATAAAAACATTGTTTAAAGAAGATTCCTTTAGTATGTTATAATATATGTATATATAATATGTATATATATATATACACATATATAGACATTGCCATTTTATCATAATGCTGTTTTTCCTTTTAAAAATTTTATTCCATTTTCATTATACATATAAAGAATCAAAGGAGCCACAACACTGTCTCATCACATGACTGTCTGTCACATTATAGTATATAAAACCTTTGTTTACTGTTTTCTCATATATCGTGCTGGTCTTTTCTCCGTTTTGCCTTATACTTACAAAAAGGCATACTCTCTTTTTCTCCTGTATGACTAAAACATTAACCTCCTATCTGAGGTATGTATTTCTGAGATGTCATATACAGATTTCAGACATGTATCTGCACAAAATATTACCTGGCTGGTATTAATATGTCCTCTACTTATCTTTAGTGTTATTCAATTTGATTATGATGTATTTAAGCATAAATTTTTATTTTCAAAAAAGTGACTGAACATTCCCTAAGTGTGAGGATTGTCTTTCATTAGTTCTAGAAATTTCTCAGATTAAATTTCTTCCAGTATTTTCTTTCTTCAAACACTTTCCTTTCCATTTAGATATATATTATGTCTCATCCTATTTTTCAATATCTCTTAAGCCTCTTTGAATATTCTATCTTTTCTACTTAATCCGTCTATTTTCTTCAGATGAATCATTCATCTATTTCTTTTGCTATACCTATGTTATTGTTTAACTCATGAAGAATTTTTAATCTGAATTCATACATTTTTGAAAATCACTACAACTTATTGGTTAGTTAGTTTTGTTCCCCAAAGTCTGCCTGTATTTAGTTATAGTATCCTCTCCTCAGGAAAATTTTTCATTTTTCTTTTAATACTTTGATCATATAAAGCATTTTTATTTCACTCTTTAAAGTGTAGTAGTTTCCTATTATTACTGTAACTAATTCCATAACTCATAACTTAGTGGCTCGAAACACTACAATGTATTCTCTTATGTGGAGGTCAGAAGTCTGAAATGAGTCTTTTTTAATTAATTAACTTCATTTTTATTTAAAGATAAGGAGTACAATTCAGGATTAGATATACAAGTGGTCATCATACAGGTAAAATTTGGGTCTCCCTTTGGTCCCCATTTCAGCTGGTATGGGATCAGGTATCCTTATGGATGTTATGTCCCTCCCCCTCCTGTCTCCCCTGGCAGTGTCACGCTACTTCCAATCCCTTTCTTATAGTATTATGGTAAATGTTCAGGGTCCGCTTATAAGTGAGAATATGTAGCTCTCTGTTCTTTGTTTCTGTGATAGATCACTGAGTCTTATAGACTCTAAATCCATTGCTGCGAAGTCCATGTGTTTGTCCTTATTTATGACTGTGTAGTATTTCATTGTGTATATATACTACATTTTTTTTTTAATCTAGTCCAGTGAAATGAGACTTAAAGGACTATAACTAAGAAAACAGCAAGTCTGGTTACTACTGGTGTCTCCAGAGGAGAATCTCTTCCTTTCTCCCTGATGCTAACTCTACTAGTCCTTCCATTTTATAAAGATAATCCAGTATTGAAGAATAATCCAGGATAATGTCTCCATCTTAATTTTGTTAACTTAATCACATTTGTGAATCCTTTTGACCATATATTCCAGGTCCTAGAAATTCAGATGTCAATATATTTGGGAGCAGTCATTCAGCCTACTGCAATATTTAGTAACTTTAATATATAATCTTTATGTACCTTGTATTTTTTTCTGTCGAATATCACTCATGGAACCTTGTTTCTTATTATATTTTGTGGCTTTAAATTGGGACTCATATTTATATTTTGTAACTCTTTATGTCATTTCTATGAGACTGGGTTCTAGAATCAATTTCCTAGAAAGGATAAGTTTTTTTTAAATTTTTTTCTCTCTGCTTGATACCTAGAGGAAATACAAATCCAGTCTACTCTAAATTAATTTTTCTTTTGTATCTTTCAACCAGACAAATAGTATAAATTCAGTTCCCTCCTAGCTAGTTGCCACAAAATGTCAGAAGTTATTTTTATTTTATTTTTACCCAGAGTCTGAAACTCAAAAGACATTTTTTCTTACTGTCAGATTAGAAAGATGATCTATGTGTTCAAATCTCTTCTCATTAACTATTATTCTTATGTCACAGATCTTTTTTTATTCCAACTGCATGTGAGATAATTCTTATCTAGCTCCCCATCCTGCACAAGTACAGACCCAAAGATTCCAGACTTAGCTATCCCCTCACAGGTGTACAAATTCAGGACACACAGCAGTTCCAGCGATTGCTTATTGTCCTAATTTTGCTTTCCCATTTTGTGCTGAGCCTAAAGAAATTCCATTTCTCTATGACATATACATCCACTCTGTTTAATGATGCGATTGATATTTGTCTTACAATTTTGAAATTTTGTAGTAGTGGTTCATAATCTCTAGTGATCACTTGAAATCAATATATCTGTCTCAGTTTTTGCAAATATTAATTAGTTTAGTGAAAAAGTGGAGGTAACTCCCTCAGATCCCCTCCCACTGTGGGAGCTTTTCTGTTCGCTTAATAAATCCTGCTGTCTAAAAACAAAAAAAAAAGAAAAAGTGGATTTCACTTTAGAAAGTGTAATTTTCTCTACTCGCAAGCTAATTTATGTAAATAAAGCTTAAACATGATTTAGAAGTTTAATTTCATATCCGAAAACATAGGATAGTAATTAATGCTATCGAGAGGTAACCAACATATATGTGATGACCTTTGATAATTTTTTTTTTTATAGCATACAAGTCTTCAAAACACCATTTTCTCCTTGATCTTTTGAGGTTGAAGATAAATCAGGGTAGCTATTATATTACATATTTAGGACCACAATACTTTGCATTACAGTATAATCCTTTCTCAAACTGGAATGCTGATCCCTGTCAGAGATTCTGTAAAGGGAAATTTTCTACACGTGCCAATGTTTACCAACATGTTTTGATAAGACCTCACTGAGACTGAACGTGAAGAATGAGCATTCTATTTTTTTTTTTTTTTTTTTTTTTTTGAGTCGGAGTCTCACTCTGTCGCCCAGACTGGAGTGCAGTGGCCGCTCCTGGCCACCGCAGCCTCGACCTGCTGGGCTCCGGCGATCCATCCGCCTCAACCTGCTGCGTAGCCGGAATTACAGGCATGCGCTACCACGCCGGACTGATTTTTTGATTTATTGTAGAGATGGTGTCTCGCCAAGCTGCCCAGGCGGGTCTCGAACCCGCGGGCTCAGACAATTCACTCACCTCAGCCTCCCAAAGGCGCGGGATTACAGGCTGAGCCACCAAGCCCGGCGAGCATTCTATTTTTTAACTATAAAGGTAAAAGAAATTGAAATGTACAAAGCAAAACACCCAAAAACATTCATTGTGTTTTTAAGTGAACTATAAAGAAGTTATATTTCTTAATTAAAATCTCCAAATTAATTGGTAAAAATGTAATTGCTAATGTAAGTATAATATTTATAAATAACATTTTCTGCATATTTGAAAATGTTTTGGGGGGTTAGCTTGAATAAATTGTTAATATACTTACACTATTTCCCACTAAGACTAGTATTTAATTTATTAATGTTTCCAATGTGAAGTCCCTACTGTAATCCTTAGGTAATATTCTATTCGTGTTACTGACGTTGAAGCAAATGCAATTTTGGTGCTTATATATCTATAAGTTGAAGAACCAATATGAACTAATAACTGTGGCCAAAGCAACAGGCCCCTCTTGGATGTCAAATCTACAGTGCATATTGCAAATTTTCCTACAATATCACAACCATCACATTTTAAATAAAAACCAGACAGTACTTCATGACTATTTTTGTTTACTCATAAGGAAATCATATTTTTCCTTGTTACTTATGTTAGTATAAGTTTGTTTATTATATTGTTTTCATGAATAAATTTTATTTGTTCATAATCATTTAATCTATAACTTTGAGCCAACCACCCATAACCTTTGAGGTCTACAAAGATTTTGGGTGAGAATAATGACAGTACTTATCTGGTAGATCTTACGTGGTAGAAACTGTTACTTCAAGAACATGACCAAAATAAAATTGCTGAACTACGTAAACCTGTGAACAATTCATATTATGTGGCATTTATTGTTTTCTTTTTCTACATTTGGTTTCCATATAATTAACCTTTTTATTTTTTGCTAGTAATTAAGTATGGTACTATTTTTGCAACATATAGTGTAACTTAGATGATGCAGTCTTAACAAAAATATTAAACAGATTATATACATATTATTGTTAACACATTACTTTCACACATTCACATTTACCCTACTACTCTGAGGTATGAGTAGTACTCATGAGAGACTGTATTTATGTGTACCCAAGGAAAGAAAATAGTTTACTGCATAATCTTCTAAAATTCACTGTCAGTTGGATAAATAAAATAAGCCTATCATACATATTATTGATCAGAATAAGTCATGTTATAGTGAGGTCACATGTGCATCTATGTGTTTAAATATATGTGTGTGGTTTTGCACATGCATAAAGATATCCACATAGGTGAGTAAGGTATATGATTGTGTCACTCAGAATCATCTAAGAAAAAATTAACTTATAATACTAAAAAAAATTCGAATTATAAGTAACTTCTTAATCTTTATCTTGTCCAACATCATTCAACGAGTCTTTTAAACTCTCAAACCTCAATACATTTTTGTCTAATTGACATGAGAAACTCAAATTTCTTTGTTAGGTGTCCTATTAGCCACAAATTTACAATATAAAAAGAAATCACAGGAGGAAAGGAAATGTCTGTAGCTTTAAATCAATAATCCAGTTCTAGAAATACCTTAAAAACTTGCAGTAAAGCTGTTTTACTGTTGTGTCTCCCAGATTCTGCTTCACTGCTCATTTGTAAAAACAAACATTTGCCATGAAGACATAACTGCCAATTCAGCCTAAATAAGACAAATGAGATAATGAGACTGGTGGCAGATTTGAGTTGACAAATCCTACAGAATGCCCAGCTCTAAGAAAAAAGCTTTCCTCTCCTGCCAAAAGGTCTATATGCTAATACTAACTAATTTGCCAACCTTGGCTCTACATTGTTTGACAATAGCCGAGCATCCCAATTTGTTACAGTTGTGACATTAATTTGGATGTAAAGTGTAGTTCGATCTAGTAATCTATGCAACCTCTTAACCCAGCGACCAATCACACAGATGCATACTTTCTACTGAAAAGGCTTAGAAAAGCAGAAAGGTTTTTCTTTTGTATTTGTAAAGCTGAGAGTATATTAGTATTGAGAAGGCAATAGTATGGATACTATAAGCACGACTCACCTGCTCATATCCTGGGTACAACAATAGAGGTGAAAGAAAGTATTTTATTTACGTTCAAAATGGGATCAGTCAGAATATTGGCTCTGAGCTAGTTATTCAAATAACTGTAACTTAAACACCAACTTTGATAGATTTTGAAATGTCAATTTAGAATATTCTTTGTAGAGTTTCAAAATAATCATAGGCATTAATAATTACATATATACTTTATTTAAATCATTTATTTTTCCATAAATTTTGTTTTATGTATTTATTTTTAGAATGCGGGATACAATTCAGGGTCTGGTGTACAAATGGTCATTATACAAGCACCCTTGTAGATGAAGTATGCCCCTCTCCCTCTCCTGGTAGTTTTCCACTACCGCCAATCCATTTCTTATAGTGCTATGATAATTGTTCAAGGTCCGCTTATGAGAGAGAATATTTGGTACTCAGTTCTTTGTTTCTGTGACAGATCACTCAATACTACAGACTCAAGTCCATCCAAGTTGCTGTGAAATTCATAATTTTGTCTTTTTTATGACTGCATAATATTCCATCATGTATATGTACCACATTTTTTTTTTATCCAATTCTCTTTTGATGGGCAGTGTGATTGGTATCATGTTTTTGCTATTGTGAATAATGTTGCAGTAAACATGTGTGTGCAGATATCTTTTTCATAGAGTGATTTGAGTACCTCCGAGTATATTCCCAGAAAGGGAATTGTGGGATCATATGAAAGGTCAATTTATACATCTTTTCGGAATCACCAAACCGTTTTCCACAGAGGTTGTACTAATTTACATTCCTACCAACAGTGGAGAAGTGTTTCCTTTTCCCCGCATCCTCTCTAGCATCTCTTGTTTTTTGTTATTGATGATAGCCATTCTGACTGGAGTTAGGCGGTATCTCAGTGGAGTTTTAATTTGAATTTCTTTGATGATTAGTGAAACTGAGCATTTTTTCACATATCTATTGGCTGCTCATATGTCTTCTTTTGAGAAGTGTCTATTCATATATCTTGCCCATTTTGAAAAGAGGCTGTTTGCTTTTTTTCTTTTTGGCACATCTGAGTACTTTGTAGATCTTGGATGTTAGATCTTTGTAAGATATACCATTGGCAATTTTTTTTTTCCATTCTGTGGGCTGTCTCCACTCTCTTGATGGTTTCTTTTGCTTTGCAGAAGTTTTTCAGATTCATGAAGTCCCACTTGTCTATCTTGTCTCTAATGGCATGGGCATTTAGGGTTTTCATCAGGACTCGGTTGCCAGTTCCAGTTTCCATAAGGGTGTCTCCCGCATTTTCTAAGGTTCTTATAGTTTGAGGTTCTTTATTTAGGTCTTTGATCCATTTAGAGTTGATTTTGGTGTATGGTGATAGGGGTCTTGTTTTAATTTTCTGCATGTGGTTAGCCAGTTTTTCTAGCATCATTTACAGAATAGAGTCTCCTCTCCCCAGTGGTTGTTGGTGGAGGCTTTGTCAAAAATGAGTTGTTTGAGAAATTGCAGTTTTGCTTCCAGAATCTCTATCCCATTCCGTTGGTCAATATGCCTGTTCTTGTCCCAATCCAGGCTGTTTTGATATAAAAAAATTTAAAGTCTAGAAGTGTGATACCTCCGACTTTGTTTCTTTTTGTTTGTTTGTTTGTTTATTTTTTTGTGTTTTTTGTTTGTTTGTTTTGAGTTGGAGTCTCACTCCGTCACCCAGACTGGAGTGCAGTGGCCGCTCCCAGTCACCGCAGCCTCCAACTGCTGGGCTCCAGTGATCCTTCCGCCTCAACCTTTCAAGTAGCTGAAACTACAGGAGTGCGCTACCACACTCGGCTAATTTTTGTTTTATTGTAGATATGAGGTCTCTCCAAGTTGCCCAGGCTGGTCTCGAACCTGCGGGCTTAGGCAACCCACTCACCTCAACCTCCCAAAGGCATGGGATTACAGGCTGAGCCACTGAGCCTGGCTCAACTTTGTTTCTTTTGCTGAGTATTGTTTTGGCTATGCATGGTTGTTTGTTTCCATATGAATTTGTGTTTTGTTGTTTCCAGGTCTGAGAAGAATGATGCTGGTAATTTAGTGGGCATTGTGTTAAATATGTAGATTGCCTTGGGTAGGAGGGACATCTTAACAATGTTGACTTTTCCCATCCATGAGCATGGGATATTTTTCCATTTGTTTCTGTCATCTTTGATTTATTTGAGCAGAGTTTTCTAGTTTTTGTTATAAATGTCTTTCACTTCTCTGGCTAGTAAGGTGCCAAGGTATTTAATTTTCTTTTTTGTAGCTATTGTGAATGGGATTGTGCTTTTTATTTGGGTTTCTGTTTGTTTATTATTGATGTATGGGAATGTGACTGTTTTTTGCACATTTGTTTTATACCCTAAGACTTCGCCAAAGTCTTTTATCGGTGCAAGGAGGTTTTTGACAGATTCTCTTGGGTTTTCAATGCATAAGATGATGTCATCTGCAAAGAGGAATAACTTACCTTCCTCTTTTCCTATTTGGATATCACTGATTTCCTTCTCTTGTCTGATTGCTCTAGCTAGGACTTACATCACTATGTTGAACAGAAGGAGTGAGAGTGGGCAGCCTTGTCTTGTTCCAGTTTTCAGGGGGGATGCTTCCAATTTCTGTCTGTTTAGCAGTATGTTGACTGTGGGTTTCTCGTAGATGGCTCTCACTATTTTGAGGTATGTTCCATATATCCCTAGGTGTTTGAGGGTTTTTATCAAGAAGGGATGCTGGATTTTATTGAAAGCTTTTTCCACATCTCATGATATAATCATATCGTTTTTGTTTTTACACG
Source organism: Carlito syrichta (assembly GCF_000164805.1). Taxonomy (NCBI): domain Eukaryota; kingdom Metazoa; phylum Chordata; class Mammalia; order Primates; family Tarsiidae; genus Carlito; species Carlito syrichta. The sequence goes on along the minus strand of NW_007246139.1, from coordinate 348,050 downwards.
TGTTGATGTATTTAATTAAATTTATGGTCTTGCAGATACTGAACCAGTCCTGCATCCCAGGGATGAAGCCAACTTGGTCATGGTAAAATGATTTGTGAGATGTGTTGTTGGATTCAGTTTGCTAGAATCTTGTTGACAATTTTAGCATCTCTGTTCATCAAGGACATTGGTTTGTAGTTGTCTTTTTTGGATCTTTACCCCGTTTGGTTATCAATGTGATTTTAGCTTCATAAAATGATTAAAAGAGAGCTCTATCTTTCTTGATTGCCTGGAATACTTTCAATAGGATTGATATCAACCCCTCCTTGTAAAAAAAGGAGGTAAAAGTCACCTGATTCAGGGTTTTTCTTGTAGGTAGTTTTCTTACGAAAAAGTCAATTTCCTGGGTTGCTATTGGTCTATTTAGGGTATTAATTTCTTCTTATTTCAATCTAGAGACAGTGTGTGATGTCTGAAAGCCCTCCATTTCATTTAGGTTTTCAAGTTTGTTTTCATATAAATGCACATAGTAATCTCTGATAATCTTTTGTATTTCTTCAAGATTAGTTGTATTTCTTCAAGCTGGATCTTTTGCATTTCTGATTGTTTTTATTTGAGCTTTTTCTTTGCCAATCTGGCTAGGGTTCATCAAACTTGTTTATCCTTTCAAATAACCTACTTTTTGTTTTATTAATTTTTTTCTATTATATTTTTGTCTTTTATGTTTTGTATTTGGGCTTTTATTTTGGTGATCTGGATTTTTTAAATTTGATTTTAAAGATGTGAGGTACAATTCAGGGCTAAATAGACATGTGTTTATTATGCAGGTACCCTTTTTGATGAGGTGTACCCCTCCCTTCCCTGACAGTTTCCCTCAACTGCCAAACCCATCCCCACCCCTGACAGTTTTCCACAACTGCCAGTGATCTGGATTCTTCTGCTGAAGTTAGGATTTTGGTGGTCTTGCTTTTCCAGCTTCTTTAGGTGATTTATTAGGCTGTTAACTTGTGAGCTTTCCATTTTCTTTACATGCGTTTGCAGAGATATGAATTCCCCTCTTAGTACTGCTTTTATGACCAGAGATTTTGGTAATATGTTTAATCATTTTCATTTGTTTCCAGAAATCTTTTAACTTCTGCTATGATTTATGTGTTGACCCAGGAGTTGTTCAACATCATGCTATTTAGTGTTCATATCTTTGTGGGGTTTGGGGGAGTTTTGTTGAATTTGATATTTATTTTTATTCCACTGTGGTCTGAGAAGATATATGGCAATATTTCAATCTTATGAAATTTTTTATACTTAATTTATGACCGAGGATGTGTTCAATCTTAGAGTATGTTCCATATGGTGATGAATAGAATGCATATTCTGTGGTTGTTGGATGGAGTGTTCTGTAGGTATCTATTCAGTCCATTTGGTCAAGCATCAAGTTGAGGTTCCAGATCTCTTTGTTGATTTTTTGTCTTGATGATCTGTCTAGGATTGTTTGTGGGGTACTTAAATCCCCAGCTATGATAGTGTTAGAATTGATATCTTTTTTTAGTTTTCCTAAAAGTTGCTTTACAAACGTTGATGTTCCTGTGTTGGGTGCATATACGTTTAGGATGAATATTTTTTGTTGATGGATTGAACATTTTATCATTATGTAGTGACCTTCTGTATCTTCCCCGGTAGGTAGTCTGACCTTTCTCTCTTGCTGCCTTCAGGATTTTTTCTTTTATACCTACTTTGTGTAAGCAAATTACTATGTGTCTAGGAGTTGGTCTTCTCACTTAATGTCTTGCAGGAGTTTTCTGAACCTCTTGTGTTTGAATGATTGCATCTCTGATGAGATGAGGAAAGTTTTCTTGTATCGTTTCATGGGATGTTTGTTCCAGGGTAGTCTCTATCAGCAATAGAGGATTCCAATTAATCTTAGATTTGTTCTCTTGATAGAATTGCTCATCTCTTGGAGGGTTGTTCCATCATTTTAAGCTTTTTTTCTATGTTTTTAACAGTTTGGGTTGGTTTCACATTTTGGTCCCCAAGATCTGAGATTCTTTCTCTGCTTGGTTAATTCTACTTTCCATACTTATCAGTTTGTTATTTATTTCATTCACTGTATTCTTTACTGCTATCATTTCAGTTATCAACTCCTTCATTATTTCCTCTTGTGTCTCCTCATTTCTATTTATCATCACTATTAATATCTTGATTACTGGATTTGTGGTTTGAGACTAGTTGTTCTGGGGGCTCTTCATTGTTTGGGTTCTAAAGTCTGTATTCTCAGTTGCTGTCTACTCAGTGGGTCTATACGAGACCTGCAATCTTCCATTGGCTCTTCTTCATTTGTGAAGATTTTCCTATCCCTTTTTTCTTCCTTATTTGATTCTTTTGTTCAGTGTTAGAGGAGATGGCTTTTACTTCTGTTGGCTCAATCTCCTATTCTTCCTTATGTAGATCATCTGGATTTGCTCAATTTTGAAGTCACACTGGGATTGGGGGTGGGAGGCAGCTGTGCTTTTTGCAGTTTTGACATTTGAATAATTAGGGAGCTGTGGTTTAGGAGCTATCTGCAGATCCCAGTATCCACCAACAGGTGTGTGGACTCCCTGGAAACCACTTCCCACTGCCTTACAATCTGTCCATGCAGTGCGTGTATGTTTGTTACCAGGAAGCAAAATGAGATAGGAAAAAGGGAAAAAATGGAAAAAGAAAGGAGGGAGACAAAATGAAGGTGAAGCAAAGAGAAAAAGAATGGGGAAAACAGACAGGCACACCAACTAACAAACATAAAGAAATAAATAAAGTCAGAAAAACAAAAACAAAAAAATTATACAATCATACAAACATAAAAACCCCCATTGATGTACTCGTCCTCAAAAATACCCATACACAAACAGAAAATCTAACAAATAACAATAGCATAAAAAGAACAAAGCAAGTAAGAAAACAAAAACAAAAAGATAAAAAAATTATATTTTTAAAAAGAGCTCATTCTGTGGCCATTTCTGGAACTTCAGTGTCCTTTCCCAAGCACTGACACCACTTTTGACTGCAGCTGCTTTTGGCTGCCATCACATTAGGGGGCAGCTCCAGTCTCCAGCCTGTCCTATCTCTCTGCACAGGCTGATAGGGTTGCTCTCAGCATGGGTCTGATGCCCCGTGGACTGCTGTGGGAAGAGGATGGATCAGATCTGGACTCACATGACTGATCTGCTGCTGCCACTATTGCTGCTGCCAAGTCTCTCACTCAGATCAGCGTGGGAATTGTGCATCTGTCTCTCCAAGTATTATGGTCAATCTAAAAGGGGTGTGAAGACAGCCTTTGGGTCTCAGGTTGGAGGCTGGACAGAGTTGGGTGGGGCAACACAGGTCTCCGCCTTGTCATGGAACAGAGAAAATGGTGACAGTTGATATCTTTTTACTGGCACAGGGCTCAGTTCCAGATTTCCTCACCATGCCTTCTCCACGGTTTCTGCTGCTAGTACCCTGCCTGCTGCCACAGGTGATGACTTGGGCCAAGTACTAGGTGCTGAAGACCATCTTTTCCCTACTGCTTCCTCTAGAGACCCCTGAGAATGGCAGATGATCCTGTGCACTGGGGGCTCCAATCTTAGGGCAGTGGTGTTGTAGTTACATTTGGAGGAGAGCCCCAGGTCCTTGAACCTGAGTCTCACCTCAGACAGACTTTCACTCACCTACTGGCACACACCAACTCATGTAGAGATTCTTTATGGACACTCGCTTTTGCAGAGACTCACACTTCTACCAGTTCTGTGGCCATCTTACCCCATCTCCCCTACATATATATTTTAATCAGCTTTCCTAATTATTTAAAAGAATGTGCTCCTATGTGTTTATATCACTCTTGATAAACCTTGATATTGTGTATTAGAGTAGAAATATACTAAAATCTCAGTTTGGAGAAATCGTGTATTTTAAAAACTATAAAATGAGCATGTAGTATTTAGAATGCTTGCTTCAAAACTTTAAAAATTATCCTTAGTTAAGCAATAAAAATGCCGCAATTATGTACAGGGAGGACAAATATAAAATTTGTTTACTTTGAATGAGTATGAATTAATGTAACTCATTTATTTGAGAAGTAGACCGAAAATTCAGGGCTTTAATTCAGATTTTGTAAACTGCACTGAAATATTTAGATACTGATAGCTGAAAAATAACGTACAACGATTTGTAATAAAAATTATACTAATATTACCATTATGAAATCAATGAAGGAAAAATATTTGCCTCTGTTGGGAAAATCACATTTAAAAAACAAGATGAACAAAACCCTATAAAACACATAGGATTTTAGCAAATTTTTTTGTCATTTTATGTTAATACTTGCAAATTTCTTTAAACAGAAAGCTTTATTTAAAATTTAAGATGTTTATTGAAAATATGGGAGCTTAAAATGCTTAAAAATCACAAAAATAGAATTTTTACAAAGCATTTTTAATTCTTGTCTATTGAGTCTTTTTTTTTTTTTTTTTTTTTGAGTTGGAGTCTCACTCGGTGGCCCAGACTGGAGTGCAGTGGCCGCTCCCGGCCACCGCAACCTCGACCTGCCGGGCTCCGGCGATCCTTCCGCCTCAGCCTTCCGAGTAGCCGGAATTACAGGCGCGCGCTACCACGCCCGGCTGATTTTTTGACTTATTGTAGAGATGAGGTCTCGCTGCCCAGGAGGGTCTCGAACCCGCGGGCTCAGGCAATCCACTCACCTCAGCCTCCCAAAGGCGCGGGATTACAGGCTGAGCCACCGAGCCCGGCTTGAGTCTTTTTTTTATTGAAGGAGAAAATCAGCTGAAAATATCAAAATCTATTCAATTTATAATAAAAATAATTCTACTATCGTTCTAATTAACTTATACATTCATAGAAACATAGAACTGCCAAAAAGTACCAAGTCATATAAACTCATTTTCAGACAAATGTAATTCAATATATAAATATTTTCTATAACAAGTGTGGTAGGCAGCTTCTAAAATGGCCACAAATAATTCCACATCCTAGTATTTATGCTCTTATGCAATTTCCTTCCCTTAATTACAGGGTACACTGAGCAAATTACTTCTATCAAATAGAATATGGGGAAAGTGACAGCATACTACTTCCACAACTAAGCTAAAAAAAATTATGCTTTTTATCTTGCTTGTCCCCATGGCTCTCATTCTCTTGCTCTGGCAAAAGTAAGTTGTCATGTTGTGAGCTGTTCTATCGAGATATCATATACTTAGCAACACTTGTCTATAGCTAACACGAGTATAACAGGAATCTGTGGCTTGATAAAGTCCATGCTAGAAGGCTTGAGAGTATTTTATCCTCAGTTGAGTCTTCATTGTAGCTTTTGGTGTGATCTGAATCAAAGTTGTTCATATGAGCCATGCCAAGATACTTGACTCATGGAAATAATAAATGCTTGCTGTCTTAAGCTGCAAAATTTTTGAGTTGTTTGTTGTACAACAGATAACTGATACAAATTTTGCTAATGGAAGTGTGGGGTTGCCATAATACATACATAAACTATGGGAGAAATTTTGGAGTCATACAGTGAGTAAAGGCTGGAAGGATTTTGAAGTATCTTAGCAAAAACCTAAATTGTGTTGATGAGACTATTAGTAGAAATCTGGACTTTGAGGACATTGTTGATGAGGGCTCAAAAGAAAATGAGTAACATAATTGAAAACTGGAGAAAGGGGAAATCTTGTTATGTATTGGTAGAAAAATTAGCATTGTCATCTGTGGTTATAGGTAAAGCAGATGTTTCCAATAAACTGTGAATTAATTATCTATCCAAGCACATTCCCAAGCAAAGTACTGTAGTTGTTACTTGATTTTCCTTACAGCTAATAGTCAAATATGAGAGAGAAGAGATAAAGTGAAGAAAAATTCTTAAATAAAAGAGAATTCTATACTAATAATTTTGGAAAAAAATCTTATTCTCTTCAGATGACAGCAAAAAATACCAAAGTTAACTGTTTTTGTAGCAAAGTTCAAATCCAGGATCCTATCATGAAAATATGAACTAGATGTGAAGTCAAGGATGTATTCGGAAAACCTTTTCTTAAGTTATTAGACATTCAAAAGTGGTGCCTCAGAGTACTCTCTATTTCTACAAAAGGCCCTTTAAAAAGATTAAGAGTATATCTCACAGTTCCCCAATAACAAAGCCTCTAAGCAACAAACAAACAAACCTTAACTAAGAAAGTTGTCTTGCAATCCATGAATGAAGAAAGTTAAATTTTGTGTACTTCAGCTCTCCTAGCAGAAGAGAGGGTACAGAAGAACTATCTCTAAGGCATTTATATGTGTGACTTTGTCTAAAGGAGTTTAACCCAATGAGATTTACTACACATCTACAAAGGTTTGGGGGGGGGGGACTCTATCTGCTGAAACACTGCTAGAGAGTCCAAAATGAGTGCTGAACCTCTGAAATTCCAGTGGCAGGAGGCAAGTGGAGAAAACTACTCATTTGAAGACATATGTTGTTTTTTATGAGAAGCAAAGGATAATCAGTAGCCTCTGATTTGTTTGACTTCTTTCTCTCCGAAAAAAAGTCAGATACCAAACTTTAAGCCATCTTTTAAAAAGGCTCACATGGTAAAGGACTAATATTTTCATTCAACTGCCAGGAGAACCTAAGGCTTGCCAAAATCCACATGAGTTTACTTGGCATTCTCCCACTTGAGCACCAAGGTGGCCAGATGACCACAGCCCTGGGCAGCATCTTCAATGTAGCTTGGTAGGAGAACCTGAAGAAAAAACTCCAAGCTAAACTGTTCAGTTTCATGATCCACAGAAATTATACCTGAGAAATGTTTGTTGTTTAAGTTGTTAAATTTGAGAATAAACTGCTATGCAACAATAGATAAGTAAAATGGAAAATTATATTTTACAGTCATTATTATATAATTCGTATTTTAGATATTTTTTCATAAAAGTGAAATGAAATACACTTCTTAAAATCTTAACAACCAGACAAAATTTAAAAGAAGATATACTTGTATTTTCTGATCACCCACTTTGTTGATGAAGTTCTATGTGTCAGTTTTTTGTAATCAGCACACCAACCTTTCATAGGATGCACATTAAACTAATTTTAGTATTGTGTAAGTAGTTTCAAATCAGTTAAACAAATTATCCAAGATCAAATAATTAGTATTTATTGAAGGTTGTTTTCAAACACAAATGTCTAATTTAAAAGTCCTTGTATTTTCTACTATATCTATTCATCTCTATTTTACACAGATGTTCTCAATTCTTGAACTTCTCAGACTGTGTTTAATATTTATACTAAGGTAATAATTTCTATTTATTTAATTCTTTAAAAATATGACATGTCTTGTACAATACTGTCACTGACTCAACATCAGTTGTTCTTCTATTTAGATGTATTTGAAAGAGTCACATGACAATGTGTTTCTAACACTAGTTTATTTAGATTTAAAAGGCACAAAGGAGGTAATAGAAAACACAACAAAATAGCCATTTCACCGACAAGTTTCATAATATTGATTGCTCTCCAGGATGCCCACTGAACAAGGAATGTTTGATTGCAAAATAAGAGGTTGATAAGGCTCAGATCACTCTAACGCAGGGAAGCAACTCCTTTGCTCTTCATCTAACTTGTGCACTGCTTGTCCTAAGGTTCTTCTAACAATATGTGTCAAGTCACATCTTTTCAGTGCACCCACAACTCATCCATGAAGTTTATCAATAAATAATTCCGATAATCAGAGACAATATTGTTGGTATGTTGTTGATTAGATTGCCAGTAGATCCCAGGGACTGAATTGCAGAGGGCAAATAAGGGTCATATTAACTTCTGTTTCTTGGTATGGAGTAAAAATTTAGCCTCACTATTCAATCTTTAATACCAGTCTACCTTTGAATTCTGGATAGTTACAGTAATTTCCCATATATATTTAGTGCCTTTTTATATCTATTTTTAAAAAGACAGAAGTTTATCACAACAGCCAATAATATATATAAAATTCAAGTAGTGTTGGTATGTGTGACTAAATAGATTTGGTCTTGACCACTTCTTTTCACATGCTTTTTATCATCTTTAACAAATTTTATTTTATTTTTTGCCCCTTCATTCAAAGTATCTACACTTTTCAAGATATAAAGAAAGATATATTTGAATAGATATCTAATTATTCTAAACTAATTTATTTCCTCTTTACTTAAGTCAATTTTATTGGGGGCTACCTCAATTAGAAATTGCAAATCAATTTTTCTCAAATAACTTTCCATTCTGTGATTTCTCATTGGAATATTTCTTTTTCTCTTTACTTTCTTCCAAACAGATAACAACTTCTTTATTAGGCCAATAATCAGTAGATATGTTATTAAAGTTGTGTACCAAATGTATCTTTATAATATTTCAATGATGTTTCACTTATATTATTTTCAATAAAATAAGTAGTTATTAAAAGTCACTGTGCATTAAATTTAGGGCCTATTACGTTTACAGTTCTACCATATCCAGCTACACAAAATCAGCTTTGACAAATATTGTATTTTTGGTATTACTGTATGCTGTGGAACATCTACTTTCAACTGGAATGACATGTTGTTGATTATATTTTGTATTATTCCCTCCAGGAAGACTTTCTTAATCAATTCTTCTCTGGTAATGTCCTTCCTAACTTGAGCTGATCAGACTATACATGTATGAGTTCTTCTAGCTTGGATTACATGCTTCTCAGTTATGAACTTCATAACATATTTGACTCTAATTTTCAATATATAAGAAAGCCTATCCTGAGTGCTATAGTTAGGATTGTTGCCCTTCTGAATTGCATGTGGAAATTTAATCATCAGTGTTGGAGGTGGGGCCTAGTGGGTAGTATTTGGATCATGGGAGTGAGTTCTTCATGAATAGATCAATGCCTTCCCTTGGGGCTAGGGAGGCTCAGTGAGTTCTCCCTCTATCTGTTCCTACAGGAGCTGGTGGTTAAAAAGAGCTTAATGATCTCTCTCTCTCTCTCTCTCTCTCTCTCTACCTCTCTTGCTATATGATCTCTACAAACACTGGCTCGTCTTTGATTCTCATAATGAGTGGAAGCAGCATAAGACCTTCACAAGAAGACGCTAGCACCGTGATTCTTGTACGTCTGACAGAATCATAATAAACCTGTTTTCTTTATAAACTGCTTCTAAAAATGCTATTTCTACTTGGCTTAAAACACATAGCTATCAAATATTCCTGAATCCCCTCAAGATCATTGGAATCAGTGTTGACTTTACCACCACACTTGCCATTGATACTGTTGTGTATAAGTGAAGTCTAGAAAAATTATATTTGCATTCTCCACATTGAATATATTAGAAAATTATTATTATTACTATTTTATTATAAAGATGTTAGGTATACTTCAGGGTTAGGTAGACAAACATTGATTATGCAGGTACCCTTGTTGATGAGGTAAGCCCTTGCTCCCCTAACAGTTTCCCTCAATTGCCAATCCCACCCTTCCTCCCCTGACAGTTTCCCATTACTATCAATTGCTTTCTTATAGTATTATAATTGTTCAAGGTCGCTTATGAGTGAGAACATATGGTACTCTGTTCTTTGTTTCTGTTCACTGAGTATGAGCGAATCCAAATCCATCCAAGTTGCTGTGAAGTCCATATATTTTTCCTTCTTTATGACTGCATAATATTCCATTGTATATATGTACCACATTTTTTTTTATACAGTCCAGCTTGGATGGGCAACATGGTTGGATCCATGTTTTTACTATTGTGAATAGAGCTGCAACAAACATACATGGACAAGTATCTTTTTGGTAGAAAGATTTGAGTTCCTCCAGGTATATTCCCAACAGGGGAATTGCCAGGTCACATGGAAAGTCAATTTCTAGTTCTTTCAGAAATCACCACACTGTCTTCCAAAGAGTTTGCACTAGTTTCCATTCCCACCAGCAGTGTAGAAACGTTCCTTTTTCTCCACATCCTCACCAGCATCTGTTGTTGTTTGCTTAATTATTGATGGCTATTCTTACTGAGTTAGGTGGTATCTCAATATGGTTTTAATTGGCATTTCTCTGATGATGAGTGAGACTGGGCACTTTTTCATGTGTCTGTTGGCTGCCCGTATGTCTTCTGAGAAGCGTCTATTCATGTCTTTTGCCCCCTTTTCCTTTTTGTTTTTTTTTTTTTTGAGTTGGAGTCTCACTCTGTCGCCCAGACTGGAATGCAGTGGCCGCTCCCGGCCACCACAGCCTCGACCTGCTGGGCTCCAGTGATCCTTCCGCCTCAGTCTTCCAAGTAGCCGGAATTACAGGGATGTGCTACCACGCCCGGCTGATTTTTTGATTTATTGTAGAAATGAGGTCTCGCTGCCCAGGCGGGTCTCGAACCCGCGGGCTCAGGCAATCCATTCCCCTCGTCTCCCAAAGGCACGGGATTATAGGCTGAGCCACTGAGCCCGGCTTTTGGCCCACTTTTTAAAGGGACTGTTTGTATTTTTCCTTTCGGTGTGTTTTTTTCCTTGTAGATCGTAGATGTTAGGCCTTTGTCAGATGTACAGTTGGTAAATACTTTTTCCCATTCTGTGAGTTATCTTCCTGCTCTCTGATGGTTTCTTTTGCTTTGCAGAAGTTCATTAGTTTGATGAGGTCCCACTTGTCTATCTTATTTCTTAAGGATGACTTTTAGGGTTCTGAATAGGAATTTGTTGTCAGTTCCAATTTCCATAAGGGTGTCTCCAGCGTTTTCTAAGATTCTTATAGTTTGAGGTTTTATATTTAGGTCTTTGATCCATTTAGAGTTAATTTTTGTGTATGCTGACAGGTAGGGGTCCTGTTTCAATCTTCTGCATGTGGTCAGCCAGTTTTCCTAGCACCAATTACTAAATAGGTTCTCCTATCCCCAGTGGTTATTGTTGGAGGTTTTGTCAAAGATGAGTTGGTTGAGGAATTGAGACTTTGCTTCCGGAACCTCTATCCTGTTCCATTGGTCTATGTGCCTGTTCTTGTACCAATACTAGGCTGTTTTGATTACTCTAGCCTTATAGTAAAGTTTGAAGTCTGGAAGTATGATATCTCATGCTTTGTTTCTTTTGATAAGGATTATTTTAGCTATTTGTGGTCATTTATGTTTCCATATGAATTTCTGTATTGTCATTTCCTGGTCTGAGAAGAATGATGCTGGTAACTTAATGGGTATTGCATTGAATCTGTAGATTGCCTTTGGTAGGATGGACATCTTAACAACGCTGATTCTGCCTATCCATGAGCATGGAATATTTTTCCATTTGTTTGTGTCTTCTTGGATTTCTTTGAACAGCTTTTTGTAGTTTTCATTGTACAGGTCTTTCACTTCTCTGGTTAGGAAAATGCCAAGGTATTTCATTTTTTGTGTGACTATTGTGAATGGAAGTGTGCATTTTATTTGGGTCTCTGCCTGCTTGTTGTGGGTGTATAGGAATGCAACTGTCTTTTGCACATTTATTTTGGACCCTGAGACTTTGCCAAAGTTCTTTATCAGTGCAAGCAGGTTTTTGACAGATTTTCTTGGATTTTCAAGATACAGGATCATATCATCAACAAAGAGGGATAACTTGACTTCCTCTTTTCCTATTTGGATAACCCTGATTTCCTTCTCTTGTCTAATTGCCCGAGCTAGGACTTCCAACACAATATTGAACAAGAGGGGTGAGAGTGGCCAGCCTTGTCTTGTTCCAATTTTCAGGGGAAATTTTTCCAGTTTATGTTCGTTTAGTAATATATTAGTTGTGGGTTTATCATAGATGGCACTTACTATTTTGAGGCATGTTCCTTCTATACCTAGGTGTGTTTGAGGGTTTTTATCAAGAAGGGATGCTGGATTTTATCAAAAGCTTTTTCTGCAGCTAATGGTATAATCATGTGGTTCTTGTTTTTACATCTGTTGATGTATTTAATTACATTTATGGTCTTGGGAATGTTGAACCAGCCCTGCATCCTGAGGATGAAGCCTACTTGGTCATAGTGGATGATTTTTGAGACGTGCTTATGGATCCAATTTGCTAGAATTTTGTTGAAGATTTTTCCATCAATCTTCATAAGGAATATTGGTCTGTAGTTCTCTTTTTTGTTGGATCTTTACCCGGTTTGGATATCAGTGTGATGTAAGCTTTGTAAAATGATTTGAGGAGAATTCCATATTTCTCAATTGCCTGAAATACTTTCAATAGGATTGGTATCAACTCCTCCTTGTACATTTTGTAGAATTGTTCTGGAAAACCATCCAGCCCAGGGCTTTTTTTTTGGTAGGAGTTTTCATATGACAGAGTCAATTTCCCAGGTTGTTACTGGTCTATTTAGTATTGCAATGTTTTTGTTTCAACCTGGGGAGGTTGTGTGATGTCAAAAAGTCCTCCATTTCATTTAGGTTATCAAGTTTGTTTCCATATAGGTGTACATAGTAATCTCTGATAATCTTTTGTGTTTCCTCGAGGTCTGTTGTGATTTGAACTTTTGTATTTCTGATTGTGTTTATTTGGTTTTTTTTTCTCGTTTTCTTGGTCATTCTGACTGGGAGCCCATCAATCTTGTTAATTCTTTAAAGAACCAACTTTTCGTTTTGTTGATGTTTTCTATGATATTTTTGTCTTCTATGTCTCATATTTGGGCTTTTATTTTGGTGATTTGAATTCTTCTGTTAAAGTTGGGGTTTTGGAGGTCTTCTCTTTCCAACTCCCTTAGGTGATTTGTTAGGTTCTCCATTTGTGATCTTTCCATTGTCTTGATGTGTGCTCATAGAGATTTACATTTCCCTCTTAGAACTGATTTCATGGCATCCCAGAGGTTTTGGTAAGATGCTTCTTCATTATCATTTGTTTCCAGGAATCTTTCAATTTCTGCTTTGATTTCAGTGTTGACCCAATAGTTGTTCAGCATCATGGTATTTAGTGTCCATGTCTTTGTGGGCTTTGGGGAAATGTTGTTGGTTTTTATATTTTTTTTTAATTCCACTGTGGTCTGAAAATGTGCATGGTAAGATTTCAACCTTATGGAATTTGTTTATGCTTGATTTATGACCAAAGTTGTGATGGATCTTGGAGTATGTTCCATGTGGTGATGAGTAGAATGTATATTTTGTGGTTGTTGGGTGGAATAATCTGTAGGTATCTATTAAGTCCATTTGGTCAAGTGTCAACTTTAGATTCTGGATCTCCTTGTTGATTTTTTTCTTCAATGATCTATCTAGGGCTGTCAGTGGAGTATTCAAGTACTCTGCTGTAATAGTGTTAGAATCAACATCTTTTTAAATTTTTATTTAGTAGTTGCTTTATAAATGCTAGTGCTCCTGTATTTGGTGCATATCTTTTTAGGATGGATATTTCTTGCTGATGGATTGAACCTTTTATCATTATGTAGTGTCCTTTTGCATCTTTTAAATTTTTGATAGCTTAAAGATTGTTTTATCTGATATTAAGATTGCAACTCCTGCCTTCTTTTGTGGTCCATTTGTCTGGAAACTCATTTTCCATCCATTAACTTTGAGTCTGTGTGTGTCCCTTGTCTCCTGGAAGCAGTAAATTATTGATTTCTTATCCAGTCCACCATTCTGTGTCTTTTCAGTGGTGCATTTAGTTCTCTCACATTCAGGCTGATTATTGAAATGTGATTGCTTATCCCTGTCATGAGGTTCTTATAAAGTTTTTTCTTTGTTTGCTGTTTTCTATTGGCTTTGGGGTTAATGTGTGTGTATGTTTTCGAGTTTTCTTGTTGCATTGTATTAACTGTTGATTCTGCGCTCTGCTGTTTTCTTGGGAAGTGTGTGGTCATTCTTTTTTCTTTCCTTCTTCTGTGCTTAATACCTCTTTAAGTGTCTCCTGCAGAGCTGGTCTGGAAGCTGCATAATCTCTTAGGGATTGGATGGGAAGGATTTTAATTTTCCATCATTGATGAAGCTTCTTGGCTGGATAGGAAATTCTTGGTTGAAATTGTTTATCTTTTAGGACTTTGAATATAGGGTTCTAGTCCCTTCTTGCTTGTAGTGTTTCTGCCAATAGGTCTGTTGCTATTCTGATAGGTTTTCCGCAGTAGGTAGTCTGACCATTCTCTCTTGCCACCTTTAGGATTTTTTCTTCTGTACCTACTTTGTGTAGGTGAATTACTCTGTGTCTAAGGGTTGGTCTTCTCATTTGATGTCTTGTGGGGCTTCTCTGCATCTCTTGTGCTTTACTGGCCACATCTCTGATGAGATGGGGAAAGTTTTCTTGGATTAACTCCTGGAATACTTGCTCCAAGTTATTCTCATTTTCCCTTTCTTCTTGTGGGATACAAGCCAGGTGTAGGTTCGGCCTCTTGATATAATCGCACATCTCTTGTAGGCTTTGTTCTTTCTTTCTGAGTCTTCTTTCTGTTTTTTACAGATGGGATTAATTCCATATTCCATTCTTCAAGTTCTGAGATTCTTTCTTCAACTAGAATAATTCTGCTTTTCATGCCTGTCATCTTGTTATTTATTTCCTGGATGAATTTTTTTATTGCCTAAATCTCTGCTACAAGTTCTTTCAATGTTGCATCTTGTCTTTCTTGAGTTTTATTCACCTTTTCCATCCATTCCCTAATCCCTGTGGTATGTTGGGGACAGTCATTGGTGACTTCCATTGTTTGAGCTCCAAGTCTGATTTTTCAAGAGTTTTATCTCTGGTAGACTTGAAATTGCCTGAGGTCTTCCTCTGGCTTTTCCTCATTTGTGACAGAGCTCTTGTTTTTCTCTTTAGTTCTGTTATTCAGTATCAGTGGGAGAGGCTTACCCCTCTGATGTTTGCTCAGTCCTCTATTCTTCCCTGCTCCAGGCTCTGGATTTGTTTTATTATGAAATAGGATGGTGGATGAGAAGCTTTGCTGTCTCTCGTAGTTTTTGAAATTCAAATAAAGTGGAGGATGGAGCACTAGGTATCAGATACTACCTGGAAATTAAAATGTTCACTTATCGTGGTATGTGTTCCCTGAGACCCACTCCCCACCAGCACTCTGTATGACAATGCAAAGCAGAAACCAACACACACTCCAAAACAAACTGGATTAACAACAAAGCAAAACAAAACAAACCACAGCAACAACAACAACAAAAAAAAACCCCAAGAAAACTAAACAAACACACAAACACATGCCTAGTACAAAGTGAATAGAGAAGGAAGACAGAAAGACCGAAGGCTGGGCAGCGGTGGGGGGGGGGGAAGAAAAGGGATTCAGGTGGAACCCTCATATATTGACACATCCCTTAAACTACAAAAAATGAATATGAAAAAAACCCCAGAAGAACAGACGAGCACAAAGTAACAACAACAACAAAATGGAGAAATTAACACCTAGTCATTCACATACACATATTAACAGAAAACAACAAATAAAATAAGAAAGAAACAGAAAAAGAAAAGAAAAAATAGGGGGGGGATGCAGATCAAACCTCACATACACTTTCATGCACAAAGGGGAAATATTTTTAAAAATCGATGAACTAACAAACAGTCAAAATTTTTTTTTAAATTAAAAAATAATTGAAAATAAAAAAAAATCCCTGTTGTCTTGTTGCAGACTCTGTAATAGTTCCTCTAATTAGGTCCTTCCTGCAGAGCCACCTCTTTCACTCAGAGAACAAACAGGGTAGAGGTGGATAGGGTTGCAGTCTTCCCCTCCCACTCTCATATGGTCAGGGAGATCTCTAGTGGGGAGGTACAGTATTGCCTCTTCCCCAAGTATGTACTCTCATTGGGTTGTCACAACCAGGCTTATCCTGGAATGGAGTACTCCTATTGTGACTGACATCCAGACTTTGCCTGGGTTTGCCCCTCTCAGTTGTGGCCCTGCTGTGTGGATCTGATGTTCAGAGGATTGCTGGGGGGGAAGGGGTTTGGGTCAGCCCCAGACTCACCACCGATCTCTTTGGAGTTCTTCCTCATCCTTTTCTTGCTGCACCCTTTGTCCCGTGGCTGGATCAGGGTAGGGGGTGGGGCGCCTGGAACTTAACACTTGTCTGGTCCCTCTGAAGTTTGTGCTTTCAGGATATTCCCTCTGAGCCACTATCATTCCCACAGTAGTTGATCTATCAGTTACAGACATTGGATCTGTTAGTCTGTGGTGAGCAATTTGGAGCACTTTCCTACCCCGCCTTCAATATAGTGGTGAGGTGCCTCTCTTGTCCTCTTCTGTGGAGACTTGCCTCTGGACTCTGCAGCCCCTGCCAGTGTCCTGTCAGGTGCTGAAGTGGTGAGAAAAGCCCAGAGCTGTCTCTCTCCTGTTTCAATAGTGAGGGAGAACCTGGGGAGATATTTTCTCACTGCTGCTTTTTCAAAGGAAAATTTCTGTCCATTTTTTAAAAAATGGTACTCTGCTTCTGTGACCACTGATCTCTTTGGAGTTCTTCCTTTTCCTTTTCTGGTTGCACCCTTTATCCCATGTCTGGATCAGGGTAGGTGGTGGGGCACCTGGAACTCAGCACTTGTCAGGTCCCTCTGAAGTTTGTGCTCTCAGGATATTTCCTCTGGGCCACGATCAAGCCCTGAGTAGTTGATCCACCAGTCACAGAGATTGGGTCTGCTGCTCCATGGTGAGCAAGTGGGAGCACTTTCCTGCCCCACATTCAATATGGTGGTGGGGGGCCTCTCTTGTTCTCTTCCTTGGAAACTTGCCTCTGGACACTATCCACAACCCCTTCCAGTGCCCTGCCAGGTGCTGAGGTGGTGAGGCAAAGCCCAGAGCAGTCTCCCTCCTACTTCAATGGTGAGGGAGTGCCTGGGGCAATAGTTTCTCCCTGCCATTTTTCAAAGGAAAACTTCTGTCTGTTTTAAGAAAAAATGGTGCTCTACTTCTGCAACCCAGGAAGAGCCAGGGACAAAGTAGAGAAGTTGCAGTACCAGCTGTTGCACCAGGAGATTGGCCACCCACTCACAAACCCCAGTTAGACAGTTTCTTGCAGCATTTTCTTCCCAGGAAGGGTTTGTTGATTTAAAAAAAGAAAAAGAAAACAAAAAGAAAATGGTGCTCAGCCTCTGCGTCCCAGGAATCGTTAGGGTCCAAGGCCAGCCAGTGTGGCACCAGCCACTGTGTCAGGACAGCCCTTGCCTCTAGCTCCCTAGTCCTCACTCAGTCAACCACTCACACACCCACTAGCTCACCAGCACGCACACAAAATTTTCCATTCACTCACTCACACGGGGACTTGCATAGTCCAACTGGCTTGGCCACGATCTTCCCTGCCCACCCCAGAAAATTATTATTATTATTATTATTATTACTATTATTATTATTTTGAGTTGGAGTCTCAGTCCGTCCCCGTGACTGGAGTGCAGTGGCGCACTATCAGCCACCGCAGCTTCAACCTGCTGGGCTCCGGTGATCCTTCTGCTTCAGCCTTCCAAGTAGCTGGAACTACAGACACACGCGCTACCATGCCCGGATGATTTTTTGATTTATTGTAGAGATGAGGTCTCACCCACTGGCCCGGGTGGGTCTCGAACCCACGGGCTCAGGAAATCCACTCACTTTAGCCTCCCAAAGTGTTGGAATTACAGGCTGAGCCACCAAGCCCAGCCAGAAAATTATTAATTGTGAATATTCAACTCTAAAAATTCACTCAGTCTTTGTGTGCCATATTAACAACCTAAAAAGAGTCTTTAGAACTCTATAAAAGAACATCAGTAAGTGTGGACTCTATTATCCCTATGTCAGCCCCCTCATTATAATCAACCTTTTTTCAAATCCTGTTATTGAGTTCACACACATTCACATCAATTATATTTAGAACAGCAAAGCAGGCTCTGGCATATCAGGCAAGCTGCAACAATGCACCATCCATATATCTAGGCACTTACTTCAACAGTTGTGTCACATGGGTACACAGATCACATATGCACAAGTGATCGATTATTGCACAATCACAAATATTTGCAATTCAAAGATAGTATCTTCTTCAAATTTCAGCATAAAATCTTGATTAGTGAACACAGTCTATAAACCTTCAGTTAAAAGAAGATTACAAATGACCAAGATAAAGTAAGAACGGTAGAAAGTACTGCATTACACATTTGTTTTCCCTCCAGATTAACCAGAAATATTTTTTGGCAAAGTTCCTACTTCATTTCTAGTCCAAGTGACTTTTCTTAGAAGGAAACAAGGTTGTTCTCTGAGGAAACAAAAACTAACTTTGGTCATTCTCTTGCATTGATACACTCTGGAGGGAATAAAATATTAGCAGTTTTCCTGGCATTATCACTCATTCCCAGGTTTCTTTCTATTAAACTACAACTTTCCCTATTTTTAGTTATCTTCTGACTCTTCTAAATGAATTGTGTTGAGAAATTCAGGTACAGTGCTCAATCATAAAATTGGTAAAAGGAGTATCTGCACTAATGTCATCATTCCCATTCTTGAGTTTGTGAGCAATAGAGAAACCCCTCTCACCAAGCAGAACAGCTAAGGTAAGACCTTTTCAACTGAGGAATTATTTTGGAATAAGTGCTACAAGGTTTGAAATTTTAGAGATAATGCCATGTACCAAAATGTCTCTCTGGATAGAAGCCAATCAGTAGAAACAAGATGCTGGTACTAGAGAATCTTACAATACAAAAGAGATGACTTGTAAAATGGCAAAGACAAAGTTGTATTGTGGTATCACCTCCTACATTTATTCTCATGACCGTATTGGCAAAGTTTCCAACTTATATCTTCCCTATTAAAGTGTTAAAGCCAATCATATGAACATGCAGACAAGTTCATTATTATGTTTTTTTAGCAAATATTTTAATGACCCCTTCCAATTTTTAACTAATCACTACTCTGAGGGTAAAAGTGAAATATGTTCAAACAATGTGGTGCTTTTAGCCTATAATATCACAGTCTCTGTGAAGTAGATTCATTAAACTGAGAAAATATATGTGGGTGCTCCAAATTGAAATAATCCACATTATTCTTATCATTCTATAATATTCTCAATCATTGCTCCAGTAATAAGACATAGAATAAAAAAGTAGAGAATTTACCAATGCATATCAAAATACTTGGTAATCCTCTGATGGCTAAAGGTAATGGTCTAATATGATCCATCTGATGATTATGGGCTGGACTATTTCTCCGTGGAATTCATTCCATGGTAAGTTTTTGAAAAAAGTCTTTTCTTGCTGTAACTCTGAAGAGACATAGGCAACTATTGGTACAGCAGAAAATAAGGAAATATCTCTTTATTCAGCCCAACTTCATTGCCTGGTAGTCCCTGTGACAACTCATTTATTTAACTCAGTATTCCTCTTCAAATATTGTTTAAAATGTCACATTTCACTCTCTTCAGAAATTCCTTCAAGATATTTTAGAGAATATATCCTATCCTTTCTTTATTTGGGGTTCTGGCAGTTTTTCTAAAATCCCCACATACAGGTATTTTCAATTTTCCAAGTTTCTATCACCTACTTAACCAAATGTAGAGTGAGACTCATTACTGCCCAAGAATCTATACACATCTACACATCACTTTGAATAAATCTCTACTTGTGCAATACAAATATATTACTGTAAACAATTCAGTCTATTTCACAAATTTACCCTTTCCATTTCTTTTCCCAAGAGTTTTCTCCTCCACCAGATAAATAACAGAAACCCCCATTTTTCTGACAGTTGCTATACACCATGAAGTACCCTATGCTTTATCAAGGTGAGAGTCATATAGTCAGGTTATTTAGCGATAGGATATGGGAGACGGAAGGTTCTGGGGTTACCAGATAAATGGTGGTCAAATCACGTGGTTTACCTCCTGAGGTACCACGTATAGTATGTCTGCCTCTATGTCTGTACAAGAGAGAATACAAAAAAACCAAGATTATCTTTTGGGGAGATTATCTTATAGTACAGGCTTTCCCTGATAGATAAATGTTCTGGGAACTCGTCAGCAGTTCTAAGAGGCTGCATTTGGCTTCAGTGAATTTTTCTGGAGATTCTTTCAACATGTTTGCCCATTTTATGATGGGTGATTTAGGACCGCACTTGCCCACACTGAGCTGAGTGTTCAGCAATTTTTGACCAAAAAACAGCATGACCCTCATGCCCCACACTCCCTATTCATCTGATCTCACCCAGAATGACTCTTTTTTTATTTACCTGTGTGAAAAAAGTCCTTAAAGGGAAACATTTTGTAAACAGGAGGAGGTGAAACAAAAAATGGCAGAAGCACTAAAAGGCAACAAAATTGATGAGTTCAAAAACTGTCTTGAGCAGTGGAGAAAGAGTCTCAATAGGTCTACTGCATCACATAGAGAATACTTTGAAGGGGACTGAAGTTTAAAAATGCAAGAATAAATATTCAATTTTTTAATAAATAATTCCAGTTTTTTGGAGATCCTCGTATGTATATGTATATACATATATGCAGTATATGTGCATACACATACACACGCAATTTACACTTGATAAATAAACTTTGTTGGGTAACCTCCTCACTGGGATATCAATTGTGCTCATCGTAGGCTCAGAGTGTCCATTTTGTCTTCAGATGTTCTTTTTTTTTTTGAGTTGGAGTCTCACTCTATCGCCCAGACTGGAGTGCAGTGGCCACCGCAGCCTCGAACTACTGGGCTCCAGCGATCCTTCCGCCTCAGCCTTCCAAATAGCTGGAACTACAGGCATGCGGTACCACGCCCAGCTAATTTTTTATTTATTGTGGAGATGAGGTCTCACCAAGTTGCCCAGGCGGGTCTCGAACCCGCGGGCTCAGGCAATCCACTCACCTCAGCCTCCCAAAGGCGCGGGATTACAGGCTGAGCCACCGAGCCCGGCTCAGATGTTCCTTTTAAAAAGCTACTGTAATCTTTTCTCTGCTCTCAAATCCTATGCAACGAAATTAGAACACAAACTCACTACTGTACTCTGTACGCCATTAGTGATGGGTGCTGTCTCCCCAAGATTCCAACTCCAAGCCTATTGTTTTTATTGAAAGGAGCAGCAGCATTTGGTGGCTTTTAGTTGGCTTATAACAGAGGGTTGAGGAGGCAAGATCTGACTTCTCTTACAAAGCCCAATGTGCATGATGACAACTTGGTGAAATGCCTAATATGACATGTTCATTTAGATCTTTAGACCCAGAGCTACAAGCACTTTTTATATATCACTTTGTGAAACTCTGTCCAGTTTTCCATTCGAATTGTCTTCTTCCTAGTCACTTAGTTCTTCCACATTGCCTATTTTAGACAGGCAATAAGACTCCAAAAATTAGGAAGGTGTATAATCAAGAATGAAATACACCCACTAAATGCTGAACTGTTTCCTTAGTAGCAAGATTCTTAAGAAACAGTAATTTTGCTCTATTTTGGAAAGATGTTTTGAGGGACCAAAGTATTCTAAAAATGTCATGGTCCTGGGAAATTCCTGATTTTTAAAAATATTTACCATATTTACAAAACTTGAGTGTAGTTATTTTTCTGTCAGCTTTCTTTTCCCATTTTGTCACTATTTTAATGCCAACAACCCAAGAATTCAGCTTGTTCTTCACCAATATCATGCCCAAATTTCTCCACATAAAACTATAAATTATACAATTATAACAGCTCATGGTGGAAAACCTGTGGCAAAAGTGTATTGTATTTGTACCCACAGAAAAATAAATTGAGCTTTACTTTCTTCTGCTATAGGTTAACAACAAGGCATTAGCCCAGCCAGTGACATAATACTAGTGTTATTTGTCTGCTGCATCTTTTGAATTGTTTGTCAGATATATGGACCTTATAAAGTGTACTTCAATATCCATTTCCTGTTAGCTTCCCATCATTCTCTACAATTTGCTAACCCATCCTGTTAATCAAATACAAATTGTTATAAAATGGGCACATCGATATCATTACTCCTACTTCTACCATTTTTAAAGTTAAAATCGAAATCTTTTGCTGCCCTGAGATAATTCTTTATTGTCTACTATTTATCACCAAATAGGGCTAAGGAAGTTTCATTTTGTATGTTCAATTTATTTTGGTTGAGGACAGACTCGGCTGAAATTTGACCTGAAGGAGATAACAGCAGTGTTGACCATTTATTTCACATTCATTACAAGTAGGGATTTAGATGAATCCACTTGTAGCTTCTTGCTTTTTGATATGGAATTTTTTTTTTTTTTTTTTTTTTTTTAGTTGGAGTCTCATTCTGTCACCCAGACTGGAGTGCAGTGGCCGCTCCCGGCCAGCGCAGCCTCAACCTGCTGGACTCCTGCGATGCTTCTGCCTCAGCCTTCCGAGTAGCCGGAACTACAGGCATGCGCTACCACGTCTGGCTGATTTTTTGATTTATTGTTGAGATGAGTTCTCGGCTACCCAGGCGGGTCTCGAACCCGCAGGCTCAGGCAATCCACTCACCTCAGCCTCCCAAGGCGTGGGATTACAGGCTGAGCCACTGAGCCCGGCTTGATATGGAATTTTATTTTTAACAGAATGCTTTCCAAGAAAGCATCTCCATAACCACCCAATTCTACGGATGCCCCTGCAGTGTCACCTCACTGTCACTGGCAGAGAGGCTGTTATATTGGGACCTGTTCCAAAAACTCAAAGAAGAATTGCTCCTTACTCCCTGATATTAACCTAAAATATTTACATAGCTTTGGTGATCATGCTGGAAGATTCAGTTAGGAGTTCCTAGACTAAATCATACTTCGCAGATTAGGTGTATCCTGTACTATCTCTCATTAGTTATTAATCTCCTACTTAGTTCCACTTAATTTACCTATTTTAAATTCATCCTAGCAACGATAGATTGAATGTATCAAAAATCCTCTAAGAGAGATGACTTGTAGGTGTTTTGTGAACACACATCTCTTTATTTCCATATTATTCTCCCCCCCTTTTTAATATACAACAAAAAGATTTTCAACTTACAATTTTTTTCTCCAACATTTCCCTTAGGCTCAGAGGTTTCCCTTCTCTTTCTTTCCCTTTTCAAATTGCTCTATTTACACAATTTTTAAATTTTTTTTTATTTTAAAGATGTGGATTACAATTCAGGGTTAGGTATACAAATGTTCATTATGTAGGTACACTTATTGATGAGGGGTGTCCCCCTCCTCTGACAGATTACCACTATTTCCAATCCTGCCTCCCCCTGCCCACCCCCAGCAGTTTCCTGCTACTGCCAATCTTTTTCTTATAGTATTAAAATAATTGTTTAAGGCCCGCTTATGAATGAGAACATGTTGTACTCAGTTCTTTGTTTCTACAATAGATCACTCAGTATTATAGACACTGTCTCTCCAAGTTGCTGAGAATGTCCATATATTTGTCCTTTATGGCTGCAAAATATTCCATCATTTTTACACAATTTAAAATTCCATGTAATATAATTGAGAAAACTATTCTAGTACTTATTATCCACAATTATCCTTTGTCTTCTGAACAGGAATACTGAAGTTTCCCTGAATGACAGCATCTACCATTGTTTGGAGAAGGAACATATCATTAGGTACAGTTCTAGTTTTATTATATAACAATCCAATGGGGCTACTGACCTTAACATTTTCATCGTTCAACAGATGTGTTCTATTATTAAAAAGGAAGAAAGAGGACAATTGTCATCTTTTGTGGACATTCCCAACTCTGGCTTTTATAATCACAAAATCTGCTACATATTTGTCACAAATACATTTATGCCAAAACCACAACTAAGTTTATGTAGGCGTCCATTTCAAATAGATTTATTTATTCTCTAATATCTAGGCATCAGATATTAGATTAACCTTAATTTTCTGCCAAATTCATCAAAAGAGTACTGCAACATCAATATGAACATATTATTCCAGCTTTATTGTGATATAATTGACCAAAAAATTATTTATTTTCAAATTGTATGTAATGTTTTGATATAGATATACATTCTGAAATGATTACCATAATCAAGATAATTAACATATACATCACCAGTTTTGATAATGATAACCTTTTTTTTTTCAAATACTAAATCTAAATTATATACTCAGTGAGTCTTTAGTAAATGATATTACTTGTGCCTATGCAGTTAGCAGCAATTACTGCTTTTTGGGGGGTGAAGGGGTAGAGATTTTCACTATCTGAATTTTTCTATTCAATTACAGTCAAATTTATATTATATAAATTTATTATTTTTAAATTTTAGAGGTGTAGGGTACATGTGAGGATTTGCTGAATAAGTAAATAGCATGCAGATGAGGTTTGGGTTTCTAGCGAGCCCTCTCACCCCCGGTAGTGGACATGGTACCTAATGGATGGTTGTGTGTCCCGTACCCCTTCTCCCTGTCTCTCTCTACTAGTAGTGCCAAGTGTCAGTTGTTTCTGTCTTTGTGCCCATGTACCCAATATTTAGTGCTTGCTTATGAGTGAAAACATGAAGTTTTCAGTTTTTTGTTTCTTTTTTTTTTTTTAATGAATCCTGCTTCTTTATCCAGCTCGTCACTTAGTCTATACCTTTTGAATGTTATGTTCAGTTCAATCACATTTAAGTTAATTATTGATATGTAGGGGTTTGTTCCTGTCACATTGCTATTAAGAGACTGCTTTGCATTTTAGGTTTTGTGGTTGATTGGTATGGTCTGAAACTCTGTGCTTGTTTATGCGTTTTGATGGATGGAACAAATTTTTGTCTGTTTTGTTTCTGTGCTTAGAACTTTCTTAAGCATCACTTGAAGGGCTGGTTGGGAGGTGGCATATCTCTTAGGGATTCAATGTCTGAGAAGGACTTTAATTTTCTTTTATTAATGAAGTTTAGCTTGGTGGGGTAGGAAATTCTTCACTGGAATTGCTTTTCTTTTTTTCTTTTTATTTTAAAGATGTGGGATACAATTCAGGGTTAGGTATACAAACGTAGATTATGCAGGTAACCGTGTTGATGAGGTGTGCCTCTCCCTCCTCTGGAAGGTTCTCTCCACTACCAGTTTCACACTCCCTCCCCTAGCAGTTTCCCACTACTGCCAATCCCTTTCTTATAGTATTATGATAATTGTCCAAGGTCCACTTATGAGTGAGAATATATGTGGTACTCTATTATTTGTTTCTGTGATAGATCACTGAGTATGATCAATTCTAAATCCATGGAAGTTGCTGAAAAGTTCATATGTTGGTCCTTGTTTATAGCTGCATAATATTCCATTGTGTATGTGTATCATATTTTTAAAATCCAGTCCAGCTTTGAAGGACAGCATGGTTGGTTCCATGTTTTTGCTATTGCGAATAGAGCTGCAACAAACATACGCATGCAGGTATCTTTTTTGTAGAATAATTTGAGTCCTTCTGGGTATATTCCCATGAGGGAATTGCTGGGTCACATGGAAGGTCAATTTCTAGTTCTCTCAGAAATCGCCACACTGTCTTCCAAAGAGGTTTAACTAGTTGGCATTCCCAAAAGCATTTCACTAGAGTCATTCCTTTTTCTTCACATTCTTGCCAGCATCTGTTGTTTGTTTTATCAATTATGACTATTCTTACTGGGGTTTGGTGGTATATCAATGTGGTTTTGATTTGCACTTCTCTGATGATGAGTGCAGCTGAGCACATTTTCATGTGTCTTTTGGCCGCCCTTATATCTTCTTTTGAGAAGTGTCTATTCATGTCTTTTGCCCACCTTTTAATGGAGTTTGCTTTTTTCCTTTCAGCATGTTTGAGTTCCTTGTAGATCCCAGATGTTAGACCTTTGTTAGATAAACAGTTGGCAAATATATTTTCCCATTGTGTGGACTGTTTCCCTGCTCTCTTGATGGTTTCTATTGCTTTGCAGAAGTTCGTCAGTTTGATGAGGTCCCACTTGTCTATCTTATTTTTTATGGTATGGGCACTTAGGGTTCTGATCAGGAATTGGTTACCAGTTCTAGTTTACATAAGGATGTCTTCTGCGTTTTCTAAGATTCTTATAGTTTGAGGTTTTACGTATAGGTCTTCAATCCATTTGGAGTTAATTTTTATGTATGGTGATAGGTAGGGGTCCGTTTTCAATCTTCTGCATGTGATCAGCCAGTTTTCTCAGCACCATTTACTGAATAGGTACTCCTCTCTCCAGTGGTTGTTAGTGTAGGCTTTGTCAAAGATGAGTTGATTGAGCAATCGAGGTTTTGCTTCCGGAATCTCTATCCCGCTCAATTAGTCTATATGCCTGTTCTTGTACCAATACCAGGCTGTTTTGATTACTGTTACCTTATAGTAAAGTTTGAAGTCTGGAAGTGGGATACCTCCTGCTTTGTTTCTTTTTCTAAGGATTGTTTTGGCTATTTGTGGTCATTTTGTTTTCATATGAATTTCTGTATTGCCATTTCCAGGTCTTAGAAGAATGATGTTGGGAATTTAATGGATATTGCATTGATTCTGTAGATTGCCTTTGGTAGGTTGGACATGATAATAAAGTTAATTCTTCCTATCCTTGAGCATGGGATAGTTTTCCATTTATTTATGTCTTCTTGGGTTTCTTTGAGCAGTGCTTTGTAGTTCTCACTGTAAAGCTCTTTCACTTCTCTGGTTAGGAAGATGCCAAGGTATTTCATTTTTTTGTGTGGCTATTGTGAATGGGATTGTCCTTTTAATTTGGGTCTCTGCCTACTTGTTGTTAGTATATAGGAATGCAACTGTCTTTTGCATGTTTATTTTGTACCCTGAGACTTTGCCCATGTCCTTTATCAGTGCAAGCAAGTTTTTGACAGATTCTCTTGGATTTTCATGGTATAGGATCATATCATCAACAAAGAGGGATAACTTGACTTCCTCTTTTCCTATTTGGATACCCCTGATTTCCTTCTCTTGTCTAATTGTCCTAGCTGGGACTACCAATACAATGTTGAACAAGAGGGTTTGACTGGGCAGCCCTGTCTTGTTCCAGTTTTAGGGGAAATATTTCTAGTTTCTGTCCATTTAGCAATATGTTAGCTGTTATCCTAGATGGCACTTACTATTTTAGGGTATGTTCCTTCTATATCTAGGTGTTTGAGGGTTTATATCAAGAAGGGATGCTGGATTTTATCAAAACCTTTTTCTGCATCTAATGATGTAATCATGTGGTTCTTGTTTTTACAACTGTTGATGTATTTAATTATATTTATGGTCTTGTGAATGTTAAACCACCCTACATCCTTGGGAAGTAGCCTACTAGGTCCTGGTGTGTAATTTTTGTGATGTGTTTTTGGACCCGATTTGCTAGAATCTTGTAGAGGATTTTGCATCTGTGTTTATAAGTGGTGTTAGCTTCATGAAATGATTTCAAGAGAATTCCATCTTTCTCAATTGCCTGGAATACTTTCAGTAGGATTGGTATCAGCTCCTCCTTGTACAATTTGTAGAATACCTCTGGAAAGCCATCTGGTCCAGGGCTTTTTTTTTTTTTTTTTTTGTAGGTGGTTTTCTTATGAGAGTCAATTTCTTGGGTTGTTATTGGTTTATTTAGTGTCTCAGTGTCTTCTTGTTTCAACCTGGGGAAGTTGTGTGAAGTCAGAAAGTCCTCCATTTCATTTAGGTTATCAAGTGTGTTTCCATATAGGTGTGCATAGTAATGTCTGATAATCTTTTGCATCGGTTGTGATTTGATCTTTTGTATTTCTGATTGTGTTTATTTGAGCTTTTTCTCTCTTTTGTTGGTCATTCTGGCTAGGGGTCCATCAATCTTGTTAATTCTTTCAAAGAAGCTGCTTTTTGTTTTGCTGATGTTTTCTATGATATTTTTGTCTTCTATGTCCTGTATTTGGACTCTTATTTTGGTAATTTGAATTTTTCTACTAAAGTAGGGGTTTTTGTGGTCTTCCCTTTCCTGCCTCCTTAGGTGATTTGTTAGGCTCACCACTTGTGATCTTTCTATTTTCTTGATGTATGCTCTTAGAGATATAAATTTCCCTCTTAGAACTGATTTCAGCTTTGACAACAACTGTTGATCTTTGACTTTTTAGTGATAGCCATCCTGATTGGTGTGAGGTTGTATCTTATTGTAGTTTTGATTTGTATTCCTCTAATGATTAGTGAAGCTGAGGATTTTTTCATGTTTGTTGGCTGCTTGAGTGTCTTCCTTTGAGAAGTGTCTGTTATGTCCTTTGCCCACTTTTTAATGGAGTTGTTTGTTTGTTTTCTTGTCAATCCATCTAAATCCCTTGTAGATCCTGGATGCTAGGCCTTTGTCAGATGCATAATTTGCAAATATTTTCCCCATTCCACTGGTTGTCTCCTTACTCTCTTGCTAGTTTATTTAGTTTCTCGAGGTTGATAAAGACCTCCCTGTCAATGTTAGCCTTTGCTGCATTTGCTTTTGAGGACCTGGTTGTGAATTCATTGCTCACACCCATGTCCAGAAAGTTTTTCTCTAAATTTTCTTCTAATATTCTTTTAGTTTGAAGTTTCACATTTAAGTCCTTGATCCATATTGAGTTAATTTGTGTATGAGATGATAGGTAGTTGTATTTCCATACATCCACAATAAGCAGGCTGAGAACCAAATAAAAATCACAATCTCATTCACAATAACCACAAAAATAAAATAAAATAAAACAAAATAAAATACCATGGCATGCATGTAACCAAAGAGTCCATTACAATGAGAACTACAAAACACTACTCAAAGATATCAAGGACAACACAAACAAATGGAAGAATATCCTATACTAATGTATTACAAGAGTCAATATCGTCAAGATGTTCATCCTACTCAAGGCAATCTACAGATCCAATACAATTCCTATGAAATTACTAGCATCATTTTTCAGAGACCTAAAGAATACAGTACAGAAATTCATATGGAAGCAAAAAGGAAAAGCCCAAAAGCCCTAATAACTAAAGCAATCTTCAGCAAAAATGAACAAAGCTGAAGGCATAACAATTCCAGACTTCAAACTTTACTACAATAATCAATACAGCATAGTGCTGGCACAAAAATAGCCACAAAACCCAGTAAAACAGGACAGAGAATATGGAAATAAAATCATGGACCTTCAACCAGCTCATCTCTCACAAAGTTGACAAAGGCAAACATTGGGGAAAATAAACCATATTTAGCAAATAGTACTGGGAGAACCAGCTAACCACATGCAGAAGAATGAAACTGTAGCCCTGCATATAAATTCCATTAAAAAGAGAAATCCTTACTACATGTGGCAAGATTTTCACCACCTCAGACCACAGATAGATTGGCAAATACCTAGGTATCAAATTCTTATCTGTTTTTGTCTCTTTATATTATTTTTCAATGCATAAACATTTTGCTATATTGAATAAGTGTCTGTGTGACAATTCTACTTCTGCCACTAATCTGCCTGCTACACAACCATTGATCCAACAATCACAAGAAATTTTATGTCCCCAAACCATTTTACTTCCATTTAATAACACACAATATGCAATATAGTTCATGGATCTGCTTTGAGAAGTGAAACTCTATCTTAAACACAACTTGCTGGCCTCTTCATTGTACAGTTGCACTTTGCTATAAAAGACAAAGGTGAAGATAATTCTGTCCACTTTAATTCATTAAATCTGTAACTTCCATTTCTTTCCTATGTTTCAAACTCTGCTTGTCAAGAGGCCATCAAGAAATATGTGTCAAAGTAGATGCCTCTCTTTGCAGTTGAAATGTACCAGCCAGACTTTCAAAATGAATAATTCTATTAACGGCGTTCAATTACTCACCTTGGTGGAGAACAATTATGAGGTGTTATTCCATATTTGTCTCTGGAGGCAGTAGTCTTGGTTCATATTTTCAGAAGTTTCTGAGTCTAGAATAATAATTCAGAGTATCTATTGTCTTTTTATCTGAATATGGTATCTGAATATGTCATTATTATGATTACCAGCCTTTATATATATTTTGTCAATTTTGAGAACATGGATTTCAGAAACAAACTCAATATTCAAGATATGACTGATTAGCAAAAACACAGGAGGCTTATCAACCCGTGTTTCAGAAACAGTTTTCTGTAAAACAAGCTACTCCAAATCATCCTAGCTTTAAGCAACTGCCATTTATTTGCTCACACGTCTATCAGTTGTTAATTTGGTGAGCTGAACTCTCAACTGGATAGTTCTTTTTCTGGTCTTGACTGTGGTAACTCATGTGGTAATACTTACATGGAGCTACATGATTTTAGATAATTTCACATATATATCTGAATGTCTCTCTCTACATTTCTCATCATCTTCCAGGAGAATAAACTGTGCTTATTTGCAGACTGAGATCTCAGGATTTCAAAAGAGCATATCCTACTGGTTAAAAGCAAACACAGGGCAACTTCTTCGGGACCCCCCTCCCACCATGGGAGCTTTTCTGTCCTCTTAATAAATCCTGCTTTCCAAAAAAAAAAAACCAAAAAGCAAGCACAAGGTCATCCAGGATTCAAAAGGAAATGGAATATATTTATTGTACAGTATGGTAAATACAGTTAATGACAATATATTGCATTTTTAAAAAATCTTAAGAGAATAGATGTTATTTCTCACCAAGAAAACAATAATTATATGAAATAATGCATTTGTTAATTAGCTGAATTTAACCACTCCACAAAGTATATGTACTTCAAGATATCATGTCATACATGATAAATATATATAATTTTTTATTCAGTGTAAAATAAATAAATTGGCATAAAAAGAATTGGAAAGGGAATAGATGTCACTTTCTGTTGGAGGGAAGAAAAACAGTGACATTTTAATCCACAACAACCCTTCTGATCAGCACCATGCATTTCTAGTAGAGCAGAATGGCATTATACAATAAAGGATAACAATGTGATTGAGAATGAAGACATGAAGATACTAGAGTCTGATAACTAATGAGAGATAACAATATATTAAGCAGTGAGATATTGTGCTTAAGGTTGCAGAGTTAGAAACAATCTGCCTAGATTTGATGCCTGATTTCTTCATTTATTATTTGTGAGCCTTGATCAGGTTACCTAAGCTATCTATGCCTTGTCTTTGTCCTTTGTACAATAGGAATCATTATAAAATCATATGTGCCTGTGGATTGCTGTGAGCATTAAATGAGCTAATGGTAATATATGAAGTACTTGATTTAACTCCTGAAGTATTATAAGTGCTAAATAAATGTTATAAATTATCTTGATATATAATTTACAGTGCAGATTGCTCATCACAAAATAATGTCTTTCTGATCTTGTGATCACCTATAACTTGAAGAATTTTTTTCTGCATATACTACTGTTAATTTCAGGTTGACTATTCTAAACATAATATTTAAAACTTATAGTTAAAAGGTAACTTTAAAATTTTACCTCAGAAAATTGTTGGTTTCATATGCTCATTTCAGCTTAAAATATGTTTTTGATTTCAGATTGTTATAGTTTTAGAAATTATTCCAACATGCCTTCCATAAGTGATATAGAGACATCCTGAAATACTTGATAAAAATGATACACATTTTTTATTCAGTTTCCCAGACAGCAAAACACTACTAAGGGCTTCTTCTTCATTTTTCTGCCTTTTGTTAGATTAAAATTAATGCTTTCTTTTCTTTTACTTTTGCTATGTTGGAAAGCTGTGTACTCTAGGCATATTCTCTTAACTAATTTTCCTTAAGATTTTAACATGGTTACTTAATATTCTTTTATATTTTTCTAACCCATCAAAACATGTTACAAATTTTTTCTAAATATTCCAAATCATCTGTTAAGTTTAGATTTTGTAAATTTTCTACCTTGTTTTGAAATAAACAAATTGTGTGTGTATGTTATAATCTTTCCATACTTAAGATGATTTATTGACATGTTTTATTTAAGTTTTTACTAATTGCTATTTTGAGTTTCTTATTTCTTAATGTGTTCAGATTTCTTGTCATCGTATTTTAAGAAAGCATCTGGAATGATAAACTATTGGTGGAAATGTTTATTTTTTTCTACTTATTAATAGTAGCTTAGCTAAATATAGAAGCAAATTTATTTTTTCTCATCATAGTGACTTAGAGCATCAGTTGCTTCTGACAGAAAGCCCTGTGTCAAATTACAGATTTCCATTTTTGTAGTTTTTAATATTTCCCATTTTCCTTGAACTTTTTTCTATACTTGACTTTTCCTATGCATTTTAAAAAGACTTGTGTACATTTAAAGTGTACTACGTACTGTTTCATTTCATATATAGGTGTCACTCAGTATCTGCATAGGATTTGCTATAGAACCCCATGAATGCCAAAATTTGCCAATGCTCAAATTCCTTATATAAAAAGTATATTACATGCATGTAATCTATGTACATTCTCTCACATACTGAAATCATTTCTAGATTACTTATAATAATCAATTCAAACTAAAAGAGGGTTGGGATTAGCAGTAAACTAATCTGAAAACTGCTGGAGGAAGGAAGGGCACACCTCATCAACAAAGGTACCTCCATAATGGGCATTTGTGTACCTAACCCTGAATTGTATCCCACATCTTTAAAATTTTAAATTTTAAAAAAGAAAAAAATGCTATTTCAATACTTGTTATAAACTCATTTTGTTTTTATTATTTTTTGTTATTTTATATAGTTTTTATTCTTTTTTCCAAATATTTTTGATCCAAGCTTGGACTGACTGTACATAGTGAAATAGTTATGCATCAAGCAAGTTAATATGTGCATCACTTCGCATAGATATTTTTTTGTGTGTGTGTTGAGAATACCTAAAGTCAACTGTCTTAGCAAATTCCAGCATGCAATTCGATAATTAACTATAGTTCTCATGCTGTATATTAGAGCTCTAGATTTATTCATCCTGCACAACTGCAATTTTGTACCCTTTGACTTGCATCTTCTTATTCTTCCCAGCCCACCACCAACTCCCACCCCCTTACCTTGTTCCAGTAGCCAAGTTCTTCTCTGTTTCTTTGTAATAAAAGAGTTCACATATATGTGAGACTAGGCAGTATTTTTCTTTCGATGTCTGGCTTATATCACCTAGCATAATGTCTTCCCAGTTTATTCATGTTTTTGCAAAAGGCAGGATTTTCTTCTTAGAGACTGAATGGTATGCAATTGCATATACATGCCACAATTTCTTTATCCAGTTATCTGCCATTAGACATTAGATTGTATTCATATCTTGGGTTATGATTTTTTTCTTTTTTTTTTTTTTTGAGTTGGAGTCTCACTCTGTCGCCCAGACTGGAGTGCAGTGGCCACTCTCAGCCACCGCAGCCTCGACCTGCTGGGCTCCAGCGATCCTTCCGCCTCAGCCTTCCAAGTAGCTGGAATTACAGGCATGCGCTACCACACCCAGCTAATTTTTTGATTTTATTGTAGAGATATGGTCTCGCCAAGTTGCCCAGGCAGGTCTCGAACCCATGGGCTCAGGCAATCCACTCACCTTAACCTCCCAAAGGCGTGGGATTACAGGCTGAGCCACTGAGCCCAGCTTGGCTATTATTTTTAATACTGCAGTGAACATGGGAATGTGGATATCTCTGTTGATTTAATCTCTTTGGGCATATATCCAGAAGAAAGATTACATGTATCTTATGGTAGTTCTATTTTTAATGTTTTGATAAACCTCCATACAGTTTTCTACAATGGCTGCATCAACTTACATCTTCACCCACAGTGTACAAAAATTTTATTTTCTCTACACCCTAGCGAAAACTTACTATCCCTTGTCTTTTAGATAATAGTCACACTATCAGGTGTGATAATCCTGATAATTAGTGATGTTGAACACTTTTTTTATACCCATTGGTGATTTTTTTTTTTTTTTTTTTGGTCTTCTTTGGAGAAATGTCTTTTGAAGTTCTTTGCAGATTTTTTAACTGGGAGATACACACAAATGTGTGTATGTGTGTATGTGTGTGTGCTTATATATGTATATAAAATTGTGTGAGTCCCTTATATATTTTGGATATAAAACTTTTATCAGATAATGGGTTGCAAGTATATTTCCTGATTAGGTCTCTTAGGTCAAATTCGCAAATTCGCCTCCCTTATGTTTGTATATTTGTTCTATCCAACAGTTGAATATATTTTCATTCTAAAGTATGGGGGTTTTTGTTAATTTCAGAAAATTTTGAATAATTGTCTATTTGGATTTTAATGATTTCCCATTTATTCTCTTTTGTAGCTTCCATTGGATATAATTTAGGATCACTAACTTTATATTTCATAGTTTTCATTTTATAATGCATTAAGTGACTTTCTCAACTCTAATCTTTGATTCATTAATCATTTATTTTCTTGTTTTCATACTATTTATCCTACCTGTTGATTTTCATTTCACTAGCTACACTTGTTGCATTTCTATGATTTTTATTTTTTTCTTTGTTATCTTCTGTCATTGTTTTATAGATATTTTCTTCCTATTACCTCTGAGCTTTAAAAGTACACATATTTTAACATTTCCAGAGCACTCTGCTATTTCCAATTCAATTTTATAATTAATTTATTTGCTGATTTTGTTAGTTTTTCTTCATGTTTATTAGCCTTTCTTCATGGCTTGGATTTCTTAAATTTTGTTCTGATGGCTCACATTTCATACGAGTTTTTTCTCTCTCTCTCTCTTTTTTTTTTAACTTCTCTATGCCCATCCTGCCTATCATGCATAGTTGTCTTACACCTCAGCTACTTCATAGGGACCAGAACTCAGAGTCAACATTACTCTGGACACCTGCAGGAGTACTGTATAATAATCTTCAAATTGCAGAATTTGTACTGGATTTCTGTATGTGAAATTAGTTCCACTTTCTCTCTTTTCTAAAGTCAAATACTGAATTTTAGCCTCCAAACAAGTAGATATTTGGATCTTTGTCTCCTTCACTTGTGGCAGATGTGGCACCAGTTCCAGACTTCACTCAGGGTGCTTTTGTTTTCAGGCCCTCACCATATGTGGTATCTATTTCATCCTATTTCCTTGCCAAGAAAGAAGTTCCAGTCCCCATTATCTTCTTTTCAGAATCCAGAAATTGTTGCCTTCAGTTCCCACTCACTAATGTGAGTTTCTGCCATGGCCCATAATATCGGTTCTGTGAGATGTAAAAGATTACCTTGAAAGTCATATGTTGAAGATGCCATGGGCTTCAATGGTGAGGGTCTCTGAATTATTCATAATAAAACCTGCCCCGCAGGCCCATTCCTCTGTTCACTATTGTTACATGAGCAAGAGGCACACTGCTCTAATGTTGAAACTTTATGGATTTGAGACATTGTAACTAGAGGTTAGTCTACCCTGATTAATTTACTGTCTGACATGAAAGTTTTATGCCTTCTAGCAACAGCATCCTTTTATTAAGTGCTGAATTTTGGATTGTATTATGGTGTACTTTCTAAAATTTTTTGTTTGATCTCAATAGTCACTTCTCTGTTGAAGTCTACCCCAATCCAATCTATCTATATTAAAATGTAAGAATAGTTATATTTCATGTGTTATGCTATTAAGCAGTCTCTCAAATGTATTCAAAATCAGATTAGCATCATTAATGTTAATTAGCTTTATTCTCCAAATAGTGTATGTTTGTTTTTGCACACACACAATCTGATTTTTTTTTCCCCAGTGTAAAGGTCATGGAAGTCTTCTTACTATTGTAACCATCTACCCAGAGGTCGTAAATTTTGTCACTTGTCTCTAAATATATGCATTCCTAAATTAGATGTCATTTAGTAACATATTATAAAAGCTCAAAAGGTTCTTTTTAGTTCTATTCTAGGTGACCTCATATGTCCATTTTATTTTTGTTTTATGTTGATCATTTGTCTTTGAAGAATTTGTCTTAAAAGTTGGTGTCTTTGTAGTAATTTGAGTATGTTATGTGGAGCACAACATTCATGGCACATTTTTTATGTATTTGTGAACAGTTGTAATTTATTGCCAAAGAATAGTTGTTCTTTTAACACAACTCATTCCTTTTGAAACTTAAAAAAAAATCACAAGTTGAAATCCAATTTCTTTTATCTGAACTTTTATAAAGCTGTTTTGTTCAATTACAATGGATATTTTGTCTATTGATCATTCTTCTTATTTTACTTTTATAACAGTATATATAATTAATATAAATAGGTACACTATAAATTATTTATTTACTTTTATAATAAATGCAACTATTGCTTGTTGCATTTATTTTACTTGACTATAACTAATCTGATTTGCCTTCTTGGTTAAAGTCCAGTGTATGATTGTTAGTGGGTTGCTCTTCTCACTTTTGAGTTACCAACTAACATTTATTCAATTTAGTAAGGTTGCAAATCTTATTTTCAGCTTGTTGAAACTACCACAGACTTGTAGACATTTTAAAAGTCTCTTTTTATTCAGAGAACATATTTCACAAAACTGCATTTCATTGTGGGAAAGCAGCAGACACTTTACCTAGCCAAGCGATCATATCAGTACATAATGTTCTATCTTTATATCTATCTGATCCTTCTATCTTTTTTCTTTTGTCCTTTTTAGTAACCTTTAGAATGTGTCATGCCTGTAAATTCATATTAATACTCTGTGTGTGGGGGGGAGGGAGAGGGGGTGAGGAGGGAGGGAGAGGAGTAAGGAGAGAGAAAGAGACAGAGAGAGAGAGAGAGAAAGAGAGAGAGAGAGAATGCAAGTCAGCTTGTCAGCTTATGTCCTTATCCCAAATACTGTATAAAATTTTCTATGGAAAATATTCACGTGTCTATATATATCTGCTGTGAGTTCCATACACTGAAACCATTTGCAGGAAAGCCAGGTGGATTGACCCATGAGTTTTGGAATCAGTCCCTGACTAGTTATGAGCTATAAATGTCAGCTTTAAATAAGTTTAATACTTATTTAAATAAATATTAACTAGTTTTATTTTTTATGAGTTTGTCATAATATTTTTAGTTAAAATTGCCATACATAGAAATATAGATATTTGAACTGCAAAATATTTTGCTTTTTTTGGCTTTCACCCCAAAGCCACTAGACAAAATTATAATTTATTTTTGGCACCTTTCCCCTCTCATATTTATAATGTTATCTGGGTATATTTCTCTATTTTCCTCAGCTTAAAATATTGTTGATAAGAGACAAGCAGGTAGTCATTAATCCCCCTTTCAGATTTTGTCATATGTACTCCAGTTTTCACCTGCAACAATTGTTTTCAGAGTATTACACTCTATTTTCTTTTCTCTAACCTAAATTCTTTGCTCATGTTTTAACCAATTTCCTCTTTCTATTTTCACTACTACAGATGGTGTATTATGAGTAATAAAGTGATCTGTATATATGGAATCACTTAACTATTCTTAATATTTATTTTTATTTGCACCTAGAAAACTCAGTTATGTCCTTTGATTGTTTAAATCAAAGAACTTGTATATTTGAAGCTCAGCATTTTTTAAACCTTTTGCAATTCAAATAGAAAAGTATTCTGTAGAATGAGCCTGAGACCTGAAAAATACACTCAGAAATGTTGATCAATTATTAACCAACATTATACGTTGTTAAAATTCTGACATGTCAAATAATAATGTTTTTTTACTAAGTTTCTGTTCCTCACACTACTTTTACTTCTCCTTTCTAAATGGAACATTTTACCATTGTCAAAGAATCTTTGTGATGTTCAGCCTTTGTGATTAAATACTGCCATCCTGTCTTTAAGGACCTTTGCCTACACATATCCACTGTGGACTAAAACTGGAAGGAAGGTAGATTCTAGCTTCATACAGTGGGACATTCTTTAAATAAATAAAGTTTTCTTTCTTTTCATAAATTTGTATTCAAGATGTACATGTGTAGGATTGATTTACGAGTATATTGATGGTGAGGTCTGGGTTTCTAGTAAACCTGTCACCCAGGTGATGAGCATGATATCCAGTAAGTAGTGTTTTCAGTCCTTATCCTCTTCCCTCCCTTTCCTTTTTCTGGAGTCCCCAGTGTCTCTTGTCACTGTCCTTATGCCTGTGTTTAGCTCTTATAAGTAAGAATATACAGTTTTCATTTTTCTGTTTCTGTGTTAATTTGCTTAGAATAATGGCCTCCAGCAGCATCCACATTGCTGCAAAAGACATGATTTCATTTTTTTATGTCTGTGTAGCGATCCCTTTGTAAATGTACCACCTTTTCTTTATCCAGTTCACTGTTGATGTCACCTAGATTGGTTCCATGTTTTATTAAAGATGATACAAGCTGCCAAAAAACATACGAAGTATGTTTATCACAGTACTATTCATATTTGAATGGTGCTATGATAAACATACAAAAGTAGGTGTCATTTTGATAGAATGATTTATGTTCCTTTGGGTATACACCAGTAGTGAGATTGGTGGATTGAATGGTAAATCTACTTTTACCATTACTTTGAGAAATCTCCAAATTGCTTTCCACATGGGCTAACTTAGTTTACATTCTCACCAACAGTATACGAGTGTTCCCTTTTCTCTGCAACCTCACCAACATCTGTTGTTTTTTGATTTGTTAGAAATAGCCATTTTGACTGGGGTGTGATACAATCACATTGCAGTTTTCATTTGCATTTCTGTGATGATTAATGATGTTGAAAATGTTTTCATATGTTTGTTGGCAACTTGTCTGTCTTCCTTTGAGAAGTTTCTTTTCATGTCCTTTGCCCATTTGTTAATGGGGTTGTCTTTTTTTTTTTTTTTGAGTTGGAGTCTCACTCTGTCACCCAGACTGGAGTGCAGTGGCCGCTCCCGGCCACCGCAGCCTCGACCTGCTGGGCTCCAGCGATCCTTCCGCCTCAGCCTGCCAAGTAGCCGGAATTACAAGCATGCACTACCACGCCCGGCTGATTTTTTGATTTATTGTAGAGATGAGGTCTTGCTGCCCAGGCGGGTCTCGAACCCGCGGGCTCAGGCAATCTACTCACCTCAGCCTCCCAAAGGTGCGGGATTACAGGCTGAGCCACCGAGCCCTGCGTCTTTTTATTTTATTTTGTTTTATTTTATTTTATTTTATTTTATTTTATTTTATTTTTTCCTGTTGACTCATTTAAGTTCCTTATAGATTCTGGATATTAGACCTTTGTCAAATGCATAGTTTGCAAATACTTTCTCCATTCTGGAGGTTGTCTGCATATTCTGCAGATAGTTTCTTTTGCTGTGAAATCCTTTAGCTTATTATTATTTTATTTTATTTTTTTAGATGTGGGGCACAATTCAGGGTTAGGTATACAAATGTTCATATGCAGGTACCCTTGTTGATGAGGGGTTCCCCCCTCCCTTCCCCAGGCAGATTCCCATTCCTGCCAATTTCACCTCCCCACCCTCTTGCACTCCTACAGTTTCCTGCTACTGCCAATCCTTTTCTTACAGTATTATGATAGTTGTTCAAGGTGCTTATGAGTGAGAACATGTGATATTCAGTTCTTTGTTTCTGTGAAAGATCACTCAGTATTATACACTCAAAGTCCATCCAGGATGCTGTGAAATTCATGATTTTGTTCTTTATGGCTGTATAATTTTCCAGCATGTATATGCACTACATTTTTTTTATCCATTTCTCTTTTGATGGGCAGCTTGATTAGTTCCATGTTCTTGCTATTGTGAACAATGCTGCAATAAACATACATGTGCAGGTATCTTTTTTGTAGAGTGATTTGAGTTCTTCAGGATATATTCTCAGTAGGAGGATTGCGGGGTCATATGGAAGATTGATTTTTAGATCTTTTAGGAGTTGCGCCACAGTGTTTTCCACACAGGCTGTACTAGTTTACACTCCCACCAACAGTGTAGAAGTTCCCTTTTCGCCACATCCTCTCCAGCATCTGTTGTTTTTTGAGTTATTGGTGATGGCCATTCTGACAAGAGTTAGGTAGTATCTCCGTGTAGTTTAATTTGTATTTCTTTGATGACTAGTGAGGCTGAGTATTTTTTCATGTATCTTTTGGTTCTACTCATGTCTTCTTTTGAGAACTATCTATTCATATCTTTTGCCCACTTTGTATTGGGACTGTTTTTTTCTTTTCGGCATGTTTGGGTTCCTTGTAGTTCCTAGATGTTAGACCTTTGTCAGACATACAGTTGGCAAATATTTTTTCCTAGTCTGTGAACTGTTTCTCTGCTCTCTTGTGGTTTCTCTGGCTTTGCAGTTGTGGACTGTCTCTTTGCTCTCTTTTTTTTTTTTTTTTTTTTTTTTT
>NW_007246139.1:275916-307874 GCF_000164805.1 Carlito syrichta | reverse complement strand
TCACCTCAGCCTCCCAAAGGCGCGGGATTACAGGCTGAGCCACCAAGCCTGGCTCTCTTTGCTCTCTTGATGGTTTCTTTGGCTTTGCAGAAGCTTGCCAGTTTGATGAGGTCCCACTTATCTGTTATGGCATGGGTACTTTGGGGAGGGGGGTTGATCAGGAATTGATTGCCAGTTCCAATTTCCATAAGGGTGTCTCCTGCACATAGTTTAAGGTTTTACGTTTAGGTATTTGATCCATTTAGAGTTTATTTTTGTCTATGGGAATAGGCAGGGGTCTTGTTTTAATTTTCTGCTTATAGTCA
Source organism: Carlito syrichta (assembly GCF_000164805.1). NCBI lineage: Eukaryota > Metazoa > Chordata > Mammalia > Primates > Tarsiidae > Carlito > Carlito syrichta. The sequence goes on along the minus strand of NW_007246139.1, from coordinate 307,569 downwards.
GCCAGTTTTCCCAGCAAAATTTACTGAATAGGTTCTCCTCTCCCCTGTGGTTGATGGTGGAGGCTTTGTCGAAGATGAGATGGTTAAGAAATTGAGGTTTTGCTTCTGGAATCTCTATCTTGTTCCATTGGTCTATATGCCTGTTCCTGTACCAATACTAGGCTGCTTTGATTATTGCAGTCATATAAAGAAAAAGTTTAAAGTCTGGGAGTGTGATATATCTTGGCTTATTTTTCTTGCTGAGGATTGTGTTGGCAATTTGTGGTCATTTATATTTCCATGTGAATTCCTGTATTGTCATTTCCAGGTCTGAGAAGAATGCTGCTGGTAATTGAATGGGTATTGCATTAAATCTGTAGATTGCCTTGGGTAGGATGGACATCACACTGCTCAAAGAAATCTATGATGACACAAACAAATTGAAAGATATTCCGTGCTCATGGATTGGAAGAATCAACATTGTCCTTTAGTTTAATTAGGTCCCATTTGTCAACTCTAGTTTTTGCACTTGCTTTTGAGCACTTGGCAATGAATTCATTGCATGAGTTGATGCCCATAAGAGTTTCCTAGAGTTCCTTTTAGGATTTATATAGTTTCAGGTCTTAAGTTTAAGTCTTTACTTCATCTTGAGTTAACTTTTGAATATGGTGAGAGGAGGCCTCCAGCTTCATTCTTCTGCCTATGTTTAGCCAGTTTCAGAATTATTTATCTTTGCTGACTTTGTCAAAGATCAGTTGACTGTAAGTCATCTCTGGGTTTTCAGTTTTGTTTCTTTGGTCTATGTTTCTATTTTTGTACCAGTATTATGCTATTTTGGTTATTGTATCGTTGTAGTAAATTTTGAAGTCAGTGTGATGCCTCTTTGGCTTTGTTCTGTTTGTTTAGATAGTTTTGACTATTAGGACTTTTTAAATCTTCCATATAAATTTAAGTTTTATTTTCCCTAGATCTGTGAAAATCTATGGTGCTGGTAGTCTGAAAGGGATTGCATTCAATCTGTAGATTGCTTTAAGCATTATAGACATTTTATTGATATTGATCCTTCTAATCCATGAGCATGGAATACTTTTCCCTTTGCATAATCTTTGACTTACTTCAGCAGTGTTTTGTAATCCTTATTGTAAAGATCTTTCACCTCTTTGGTTAAACATATTCCAAGATATTTTACTTTATTTCTCGTGGTCATTGTAAATGGGATTGTGTTCTTAGGTTTAGATTTGGTTCTCAGTTTGAATGCTGCTGGTGTATAGAACTGCTACTGATTTATGATCATTGATCTTGTATCCTGAGACTTTATTAATGTAGCTTATCAGTATTAGCAATCTTTTGGTGACATTCCTTAGGATTTTCTAGATATAAAATCATATTATAGATAATTAAGCTTTCTCTTTTCCTATTGAAAATAGGAAAAACTTTTCAAAGCATAGTGACCAAACATCCTTTTATGTCTTTCTCTTGTTTGCTCTGACTAGGACTTACAGTACTAAATTAAAGAATGGCAAGAGTGCACATCCTTTTCTTGTTCTGGTTCTTACAGGGAATGTTTCCAACTTATGCCCATTAAGTATGCTGTTAGCTATGGGTTTGCCATGGATAGTGTTTTTAATTTGAGGTATGTTCCTTTGATGTCTAGATGGTTGAGGGTTTTTAATTGTGAAGGAATGTTGGCTCTTATCAAATGCTTTTTCTGCATCTATGGAGATAATTATAAGTTTCTTGTATTTACTTCTTTTATGTGGTATATTACATTGATTGATTTGTGTATATTAAACCATCCCAGGAATAAAGTCCACCTGATCATGATGAATGGTCTTTTTGATGTTCTGCTGAATGTAGTTTACTGGTATTTTCTTGAGAATTTTTGCATCTGTGTTCACTAGAAATACTGACCTGTAATTTTTTCCTTTGTTGTTTCTTGACAGTTTTTAGTATCAGAATGATAATGAAATTGGGACACTCTGTGCAATACTGAGACAGAGTCTGTCTGTATTTATTGAGGGCATTTTATCAGGGATTCCCCTATGAGTTGGGAAAAGACTGGGTCAGAGTCTCAAAAATACTTTTTTCTCTTTAGCCTTATGGAAAATACATTTTTCTCATCAGTATTAGTACTTTTTGTACTTGTCTCATTCATTTCCCCTGTAGATTGTATGTCTTTATGCAGAGATGGCATGGGGCTGGAGTTCATGTATTTAAATTATTCATTACATCTAACAAGGTGGCTTACTAATATTAATCATTTAATACAATTTTTTTTCAAATTTCTTATCTATATAACTAGGAATAAAATAAGTTAAAGGCTATATAAACAAATGTAAAATAATCTAGTGAGAGTATAAGAAGATAAGAAGAAAGAGTAAGATGAAAATTGAGTAAAAAATGACAAACATAAACACATATATAAGAAAAAATAAAATAGGACAAACATCTAATAAACAGATGTGAGATCATTATTAGACAGATATTACTTTCCAAAGCTTAGTGGCCAAACATACTAGTGCATGTCAGAATAAATTAAAATTATGGATCATGGTACTTTAAAATTTACTGAGAAATTTATATTGATCTGTTTTTAGTGCTTTCTGACACTAAACATTTCATAAATTTGGGGTCCAATGTTCTTAACTTTGTAAAGAATTCTGAAGATTCCCTTTTTCAACTTTTAGAGATATTTTTATGAAAACATAGCTGTCTGTTGGCCTTAAAAGTGTTTTGATCCCTAAATATTGTCAGCAACGACATTCATGGAATAAAGTATCTTGCATGACAGGAAAACATATAGATATCTTGATTAGTTTATTCTATTATTCAACTTAAAAAAACAATTATTTTGCATGACTTTGCACAGTCTTTCCTTTCAAATGCAAGGTTAGTTTTTGGGGGTTTTTTTTGAGTTGGAGTCTCAGTCGCACAGACTGGAGTGCAGTGACCACTCCTGGCCACCGCAGCCTGGACCTGCTGGGCTCCGGTGATCCTTCCGCTTCAACCAAGTAGCTGGAATTACAGGTGTGCGCTACCAGGCTCGGCTCATTTTTTGATTTATTGTAGAGACAAGGTCTCGCCAAGTTGCCCAGGCGGGTCTCAAACCCGCGGGCTCAGGCAATTCATTCATCTCGGCCTCCCGAAGCGCGGGATTACAGGCTAACCCACCGAGCCCAGCCTGCAAGGTTAGTTTATATATGCTTTAAAAAATTTCCTCCAAAAGCAATCTGTTCTCTCGGTAAAGAAAATAATGTCTCAGTGATTTTATCTACCTTATATTTCAAAATAGAAATTAGTTGTGATATTCCAAAAAAATTAGGGCATTTTTAGTACTGTACTATAAATAATTATGCAACATAGCATTTATTTTCTGCTTTACAGCTTGCAAAATATCTTCACATATGCAATTTCTATAGAGAAATCTTTTCAAAAGGAGAAAATGTTCTGATAGCATTTCCTCAGATGATATCATAGGGGTGATTTTTCTGGTGTCATCTGGAGAAGCAGTACTCTGGGAAAAGGAAATAGCTGGTAGTAGCAGGTCAAAATACTGTGATACTCACACATATGAAAGCATGATTCCCCCTCTTGATTTAAGACAAAGTTTATGACACTTAATTTTCGTATCCCATAAGCCATCAGACTATTCATTGTGATTTAACAAATTAATTTACTTCATTTGAGCTTCACTTCACTTATTTTAAAATCATTATTTTTAAATTGTTCATTTCTTTAAAAATGGCGGAAATACACTGTGTACAATATATGCTACTATTGGGAGGCACAAGTGAGAGTTTGAAGGTGAAGGAAAAGTAAGATCATTTGGAGGCTCCTGGAGGTGCCCATTGACTAGGATATAGCAACAACTGAATGGTTATTTGAAGGTGATTACAGGTGGCTGCAGACTCCAGCTACACTAGAGGTAGTTGCAGCAGTAGCATTTGGGAAAGCAGGATTCCGAATTCCCGCTCAGTGGCAATGGTGTGAAACAATGGAAACAATAGCAGCCTGGGAGTTACATGGCAACTTCTTGAGTGTGATGCAACAGCCACTTTTCCCTTTTGCTCCTTTTGTTGCTCCCTGCAGGTAATGCCATTACCACCAATTATCTTCCTACTTGAAATATCAAAAGAGGTATCTTTTATACTGACCTATGTATGTGCTAATAGAAGTGGTACCAGAAAGAGAACCTTAAACCTACAAATCTGAGAATGGTTATCTGACCTGATTGTCAGATTGAGGGGGGAGCCCCCAAAAAACGTAATAACATTTTGGATGGCAGGCCCCTTGTAGTACAATTGGAGTTTGCTCCTCTGGATCAAACAAACAAAATTTTTATCTGGAAGTTTTGAGAAAGTTGCATCTCCATTTGCAGAAGACAGGTACCAAATTTCCACCAGGAGAATGTACCATGCTCACACCATGCTGAGTGTTCAAAAGTTTTTGACCAAAAATGCCATGACTCCCATGCCCTATCTTTCCTAGTCACTTATTCTCTATCTGAGTGACTTTTTTTTGTTGTTGCCCTGAATTAATAAAGTCCTCAAAGGGAAAAATGTATGGCTGATGTGGAAAAGATGAAACCCAAAATGGCAGAAGCACTAAAAGGCATCAAAATTGATGAGTTCAGTAACCCTTTGGAGCTGTGAAAAAAGTATTTTGATAGAGGCATTGCAACATTTGGAGAGTACTCTGAAGATAACTGAAGTTTAAATATGTAAGAATAAATACACAATTTTTAATAAATAAATTCCTTTTTTGGTTTTTGGTTCTCTCCTTGTAAATATTGATCTTATTGCATTTATAAAATGAGACACAGCCGGGCTTGGTGGCTCAGTCTGCAATCCTGCGCTTTGGGAAGCTAAGGTGAGTGGATTGCCTGAGACCATGGGTTCAAGACCCGCCTGAGCAACTTGGTGAGACCTCATCTCTACAATAAATCAAAAACTTAGCCGGGTATGGTAGCGTGCGCCTGTAGTTCCAGCTACTTGGAAGGCTGAGGTGGAAGGATCGCCGGAGCCCAGGAGGTCGAGGCTGCGCTGGCCGGGAGCCACCACTGCACTCCAGTCTGGGCGACAGAGTGAGACTTCAACTCAAAAAAAATAAAAATAAAATAAAATGAGATGCAGGTAAGTCATGGCATGTGAAGCCATGCAACCTAGCATTTTTTGCTACTTTATAGTTTGCAAAATATATTCACATATACAATTTCTATAGAGAAATCATTTTAAAATAGAGAAATGATTCCTTATACTACTACCTGTTGCTTCAGATGAAGTGATTAGCTAAGGTAAGTTTTAACTTGACCGTTAAGGTGGGGGATGCCTATAAGGTTTACAGGATGTATTGATTACTACTAACTGTACTGGAAAATTCATGGAAAAATAATACTAAAAGAGCAGATTTAATCAAGGCCTAATCAGAGAACAATTTAGTTAAATAAGATAAAGATATAATCCTGAAACACAGGCAGAATCCAGCACCTCATCTTGTGACTTATATGATATACTATTTAGTAAGAATTGCAATCCTGAACATAGGAATGAACAACATTTGGATGAATTCTGATGAATCTAAATGTTTCAAACATTATGGCTTTTTTGTTCCCTGACAGAAGATCTCCTTATCCCTCTGAACACACCAGCTACCTATTGTTTAAACTTCTGTAGTAATCTGACACTAAGCAGTTTCTTCATAAGGTTATTTTTTTTCCAGTTTCCACATTCTACTTACCCCTACTCTTCAGACCTATAACCAGAGCAAATCCACAAATGCCCTTGGGGAGCAAATACAAAGAATGTCTTGGGAGAACAGAGTTTACACATTAAAGGATTTACAAACTATTGCTAGTGTATATAACCAGAAGCCTAGACATTATTTATGGGGATAAATCCTAAGGGAGTTAGATCGAGAAGTACAGAACGTAATATTAGATCAAGCAAGATTTGTCTCGATAGGGACATGCAACAGGGATTCTGATTCTGCACGTTAACTCAAGCAGCTTAAAGTGACTTTAACACTTTTCTTCATTTGCTGCCTGAAACCTCATCCCAACAATGGCCTACCTTCAACGAGTTTGATTGCCAGAATTTCCCAGGTATACTGGAGAAGGAGTCCAGATCTTTAGTGAGATAGTTATCTTGGTGTGGAATTATCAAGAATGATATGCCCTTATGAGGATTTAAAAAGTCAGTACCTTGAAAATGCCTTAGAATGTCTCAAAATGTTGATTAAAAGAGCTCCAATATCTTTACAAAGCTTGTTGGTATCTGTTATTCATAGGCCTGGGATAATGATGGCAGTGGCTTCCATCAACCTCAACTTTCTCAGTTCAGTGGGTTTAATTTTATTCCTGGATTGGCAGATACGGTGATGGAGTGGACATGGGTCCAGAATGAGGAGATAATTGCTATGTTTTTACCTGCCGCAATAAGTATTGGTGGGTAATTAACCATGGTGTCCTCAGTGAGGAATCTATTATTTTATTATTTGCATACACAATCAGAAGAGCTACACATCTGTTGATCATAGACCACCACTGATTTACTACAAAAGTGAGTCAGAACTGAGACAGTTTGCAACATGTTAATGATGATCATATAATGGGAAGGTCTTGTAATGATGCTAAAATACGGTATTTGATTTTTATATAATATTGAAGTAGCACTACAGTTAATCTAGAAAAAAATAGACTTCATTCAGATAAATGAGACCCTGGTAATCCATGGCAGGCAAAGGCAAACCATTATTAATGAAAAACATAGTAACTAACATGATCTCATATACCCCTTTCTGAAAAGATGGGTATTTCTTCATTTGCATGTGGGATTGTTGCATTTTGTGAAACATAAGCATGGCATTGTTGAGGTAGTTGCTATATGCAAGTTTAAACATGAATAGAAGGCTTTACACGGATATTGGTATAAAAGGAAACAGAATCTGGGGACCCCATATCACTGTGCCAAAGGGAAAGCTAAGCTTTAGAGCTGAATCACAGACACAGAACACTGTCTTTCTTTTGTTCACAAACTTACCTGCAAGATAAAGGCTAAATATTTCCTCACATGGCCTTCCACCCAAATTGCGCACAAGAAAATTTCTCATGGATCCCCCAAATTTTGGAATACATGTCTTCACTATGGACAAGTCATAGAGCAGAGTTCTCTTGGATAGTCCATTGCTCCATGTGTCCACATGTTTACCTTATCTTATTTACCAAGTAGAGAAAAACACCACGCAATTGACTGTTCCTCTACCTTCTCTTTGATTTGTAAACTGAACTTACTCAACACTCTTCAAAATTTTCACAAGAATGTAACCATTTGCCTGTCCTCCACAAAAATTTTTTTCTTTTTCCTCCTTTTCCTACTGTCCACTCTTTCTTCTTTAAATCACTATTTAAATCACCAAAACCCAGGCTTGAAAAATTTTAGATCATAGATGCTGAAGTGATTTGTGTTTCTTTTTTCGGGGTGAGTCCTAAACCTTTGCAAAATCAACCTTAAAGGGAGTGAAATGCCTAGGTCATTTTTTTTTCTTTTTTGGTTTACTTTGGTAGCCAGAGGGGTTTTATACCAGACAGTTTCTATTGACTCTCACCTCCACATTCACCCACCTATATATTTTTTTCTTGTATTGTTGTTTTTTTTTTGAGTTGGAGTCTCACTCTGTCGCCCAGACTGGAGTGCAGTGGCCACTCCCAGCCACCGCAGCCTCGACCTGCTGGGCTCCGGCCATCCTTTCGCCTCAGCCTTCCGAGTAGCTGGAACTACAGGCTTGCGCTACCACGCCTGGCTAATTTTTTTTTGATTTATTGTAGAGATGAGGTCTCGCCTACCCAGGCGGGTCTCGAACCCGCGGGCTCAGGCAATCCATTCACCTCAGCCTCCCAAAGGCGCGGGATTACAGGCTGAGCCACTGAGCCCGGTCTCTTGTATTGTTTATTAACAAAAAGTTGAGCATGTGAATGTGTATGTATATGCTTAGCAATGGATAATTTAACAATGAAAATAAATAATCATAACTTTAATACAGTAATAATCAAACAGCATTTAAAACTTCTTGGAAAAATCTGGAAATGTTTTAATAACAAACAAATATCTAACCGGAAAGAATTATAAGGGTTTTACTGATACCGGTCCAGTTTCCCCGTAGAGCTGATGTATATGTTGTTTTTTTTTTTTCCTTTTTAATAAACATAGACATTGATTCTCACAGTCTTAAAACTTAAAACTTTCTGTTACCTTCTGAGTTCCTTCCTCAGGAGACTAGGGCCTGAAGCTCCTCAGAACATCGCATCCACACCAGAAGACACCAGACCCCTCACTCAACATGATTGCTGCTTTACCCCTTTCTAATTGCTATTTTGCATTCTTTCTCCCACTTATAAACCCCCAATTTCAATTGGGTGGGGAAACAGATTTGAGACCTATCTCCCATTCTCTTTGGCTGCTATTTCCTAAACAAAAAGATTTCTTAACTGGCAATACTTACTGTCTCAGGGATTGGCCTTCTGTGTGTCAAGTGACAAGACTTCAGCAGAACCCCTGGCATTTGGGCAACATTACCAGAGAAACATATGGAGAGGGGACAGAGGAGGATTCACCACAGGCAAAGGAGAGACACTCTGAATAATTAGGCATGGTAAAATCTCTGTTTTCACATTATGCTCAGAGTTTGCACAAACACATGACCAGTACATTTATGCCAGTGATCACACATGCCAATGAAAGGAGTCTACAAATTGATAAACACACAGTTTTTAAATTTTATTTTAAAAATATATGAATCATATGAATACTCCTGATATATTCTTATGGATGAAAGAGGAACTGAGATGACTTTGGTATGCAATAATAAACCTTTCTGTTAAGCTTTGTCTCCTTTCTGATGTCAGTTTTTAAAATCCATCATTTCTATGTGTATGAAAATCAAAGTAGTTTTTCTGTTACACTTTAATCTGACATTAAGGAGCAACTCCCTGCTATTACAGGGTAGGTTCTCAATAGTACTTCTAAAGCCTTCAGTGCTTTCAATATCATCAGGTAATTAGTTAGGCATTCACAAGATTCTTGCTGTATATGACAGGATCAGAAATATTTAATTTTTTGAAGTTATCTAGAGATGTAGAGACCTTTCTGACTTGGTAATTGCATGACTATGCATTCTGAACCTTTCCCTAATTTGGAATGCACCCTGCTGTGCTTGTTCTAAACTATCTCTAAACAATAATCAGTGATGATTACTAGAATGGATTGACATTTATTGTTTCTTACCATTACAGTCCCCATGAAAGGAAAGAGCTTTTATATTTGCTAGTTAGAAATTATTTAACAGGAGACTTGTCAATCAAATAAATTTTATTTTATTTTATCAGCAAGTGTCAAGCTTAAAAAACATACAAATAATATGCTGCATTTAGTTCACTAGTATACAAGTGGTGGCAGTGGTGGTAGGAAAATCTGAAAGTCTGACTTCTCATTTACATTTCTATATAAACAGAAGAACTGTATAAATTTAAGGAATTTAAATTTTCCATGTGATAGTCATTATTACTTCTTTGTATTCATAATCTCTATAAACACGTGAATGAAAAAACCTACGTGTAATGGAAAACGATCTTCAACCCAATAGTCAACTGCTTGTCAGATGCACAGGAGCAGAGAAATGCTTCCTAAGGTCTGGCCAAAGACATCCAAATGCAATTCCATTAAAGACTGCATCAGTCATCACTCTCTCAAGCCAGGTTCAAAAGGGCAAAGTCAGGGTTTTTTTTAAGAATTTTTTAATTATTGCATATGCCCTTTCAAGTCGGTAAAAAGCAATCACCTTTCCACTCATCGGGTAATTGTGTTCAATGTCTACAGAGGACACTAAGTTCTAACTGATCCATAGACACGTTGTGCTGCTGTTGAATAATGTTCTTATTTTGTATGTGTCAAGGCCAAAATAGCATGCCTAATTTAAACATATAGCAAGGCAACGGTTTGTTTTCATTTTAAAGGAGAGTTACCAAATTGAAGGTCTTCTATATAATACAACTGTTAAAAACAAATTGACAGTCAATATTCCTAAACTTTAACTTGATTAATCCTGCTCTTAGCAATTGCACTTTTGCATTATGTATGATCCTTGTTTATGCAATGAAAGAATGAGAGTAGAGTGTTTCCTTAAGTGAATTTCAGTTTCATATTGAACATTGCAACATATTGGCACATATTTAGAGATTATATATTCAACACACATTACATATTATTGTGTTTGTCATGTCTAAAAATACAACAAATATAAACATTCTCATATTTATATAGCTCTAATTTTTAAAAGTATAAATAAATAACTTAATTGTATCATGACTGATCAGAAAACCTTTAATTTTAGAAATGGCTAATGAATCTAATTATATTGCAGATGATAGTAATTTTCACTTATAATAGCAAGCAAAATAATCTTAAAATATGTAAATAAAGAATTTAATTTTTTCTTAAGTGATCAAAATAAATTTAATTTTTAAAAATGACTAGCTCACAAACCTAGTTATACCAGAGTCTATTAATTAATATTGATTTATGCTGATAGGGAGAAAAAATATAACTAATCTCAAGATTCTACAGTGACATGTTTAACACAATTGTATTCATAAACAGTAATAATATATTATGACTTATGCACTAAGTACTCTTTTGTAATATTATTTATGATGCAAGTCATTTTCTACTTTGATAAATATATGTTTATCCAACTCAAAAAATTACTATCAGTATGGAAAAACTAAATGTTACTGCACTAAAGCCTAAGGCTATTGTATCAATATAAATATTTTCAACTTCAGAGCAATGATTCTGACAGATTAGAGGAGTAAATTCATATCATAGAATGTCATGATCCAAATAAAATCTAATCATGTAAGATAGAATTATAACCTACTTGTGGAAGAAAGGCTAAAAATATAAAGGGATATTCTTCTGAAAGTTAAATTATGTTTGAGATGATACCTGTACATATATTTTTCAGTATATTACTGAACTAGTGATAAGCAAAACTGCTTTTCACTAACAGGACCAGATATGTGAGACAATTAGTTATATTTACTTAATATTTACCTTCAAATTATGAATCTTTTAAAAATAAGACATGTGCAAAACATTGATTTTCATTTCTTTTTGGGAGTCTTCATTTAATAATTTGTGTCTTCCATTAATATATGATTTTAGTACTTAAATTTTCTGAAATGGTTTTAAAGAAGGTTTAAAAATGAGACTAAAATATGTTTTGAAAGGAGAATAAAATGAACAAATACTTGAATTAAACAGCAACATTGTCGATGTCTATTATCCTTTGCTTTTGTTATGTCACCTAGGCTCCTTATTCAGCAAGATATTATAATTGATGTATTCAAATACAGACAGAGGTAAAGTAACTTAGTTTAGAAGTGTTTTTTAATTGACTAGTAAGATATTCAAAGGAAGCAAAGTCATCTTACAATTATTATCTATAAATACATAAGAATATATAAAAGTCTAATATATATTATATAATTGTCAGTGTATGTGTGTGTGCATATATATATATATATATGCACACACACATATTGATAATGCACAGTAGCTCAAGTAATTTTTAGCCTATTCTGTTGGATAGAAATTTAAGTTTAATAAAGGAAGAATTTTAGGTTGAGAAGAGCAATGAGGCTAAATCAACATTACAGCAAAGATTATAAAATGCTAAATAGGTGACAGTCTATTCTTGAAAAATGAACAAAATGATTATGGTGGACCAGGTCGAGCTGTTCTGCTTAGTTTTTTCTTGGACAGAATGAGGCTGTGTAATACTGTATGTGAGAAATGGAAATGAAGAACAGACTTTGTGTGCATACAGTAGTTTTTCTCTTAGTTGAGCCAGATAGTAAATGTTAAGAAATATTTTATTGTAAAAGTATTTACTCTGCTTTGTGGTTCTCTGTCTTTGGGAAGTTGGTCACATCAGTGATGAGAGTTAACAGTGAATATCTAATATTGTCTTTGGTTCATTATTAGTTGGTTGCTCAGTTGCAGTCATTTCCATAAACTTGAGACTCATTGTGGTCTTTTGTTCTTAATTCTGTAAGTATGACCCTCTCTGCCTATATATACACATGTAAACATCAATTGCATGGTAACGAAGGACCGCAAAAAAATCTTGAACCATGTTTGCACTGGGTCTGGTGACAGAGGTCCCATAATGAGCACCTTTGAGTACTTTTATTCCACTTCGTGGGGTGTAAATTCATAAATGTTTGGCCTTGTATATTTTCTATGTTGTCAGCATTTGCATCACTTTTGGGAGACAAATTGATATCTCCCTTAGAAATGACCAAATTGAGTGCCATCTGTTACAATGAAAGGCTACTTCAAGGACAACTTTTATTGAGTGTGAGTTGGAATTTTCATTGTAGCAGCAAAATTGAGAAGCATTTCTAGTGGGCCCAAGGGGTAGTGTTTTTCACTCTAAAATCATTGTTCTCAATTTTATAGGCTCTGCCCTCCAAAACTGTTGTAAATGACATGCAGTGGAATTTTCTTTTTTGCAAATTATATCAGCAGAAAATGGTTGTAAATCAAACTAGAAGAATGTCTAAGAGACAGCTTCATAAATCAAAGAACTACTATTTTAAACATCAACTAACAATACAGAATCATCTTTTTAAAAAACACGTTCCTATTTATTTAATTGACATTCATGTTTATATTTGACACTTTCCGCAGAACTAACTCTGCAATACATTACCATCTTTTAAAATGCAAATACATTTTAAGATAAGCACATAGTATAATATGTACACTAAAAATCATAATTTAATAAATATGGTTTTAGAAGTTTTGTTTGAATTTGCTAAAACATTTTAAATAAACATTCTGTCATAGCACCTTTTACTGCTATATATGGATGATCCTATAAGTAAATTTACTTAAAAGTATATATATCTGAAGAGAAATATACTATCTCTAATCAGTGTTTCTAGTCAATACATATTGACTAGAAAGTGGTATATATGTGTATACCACTCTAGAAATAAACAAGAACAGAGTTCTTCAGTGCATTAAGGCTTCTGCTTCTTCAAGACTTATTCTGTAAGATCTGAGTTAGTAGTTTTTGTCTGGTGTGATGTGGGGTTTGGTGTTATAATGTGGTATCAGGCTCAGCCCCAGGAACAACACAAAAATAAACACAACTTAAAATGAAGATAAATACACTTAATGAGATCATTGGGCATCTTTCATAATTCAACCCTGTTTCTTGTGATTCAAAGCAATATGCTTTATGCTAACAAATTGCACAGTTGTGTGACCTAACACCTTCTTCTCTGGAAGGCATTAATTCATTTTCTTCTGCTAACAATTACTTTTTTTTTTAGCAGTTCTGCTCATATTCTTCATATTTAAACTGTATTGGTGTTTTTTGTTTTTATTTAATGTATGAGAAAATAGTATTCTTTTTTGTAAGATTGAGGAAATATTAAGTGCTTTGATGTTAAGGAGGTGAAATAAAATATGAGAATAAGATTGTTTGCTTGCAGGTAGATTCATTTTGTGATTTATTTTTTATGACAGAAACCAGAACAATAAATATAAGGTAAAATGCAAATGATTCAGTCTAAGCATATTTGAGAACTTTTAATTGCTAAGTTGAGAATTATACCCTAAATATTGTGAGAGATATATATATGACATACCTTTTTTAATTTTTATTTTTGTTCAGGGTGGTATTGGACTTTCAGAAGCAGTAAGGAACAAACATTTAGGAAGGACCAGAGAGAGACTGAAGAAAATGGAAGGAAGTTATATGATTGCTACAGAAGGCTTGAGGTTTTCCAGACTGAAGACTGAGGTGCTCAAAGACAAAATATATCAAAAAAGAAACATTCCTGCAGGCCTATGCAGCGAATCCCAGAAGATGCATTAATATAGGAAGATGGCAAGCCTCACATTATTAATAAGCTTAAAAACAGATTTAAATTGATCTCTTTAGGTTATCTGGCTTTATATATATATATTCTATTCTCTCCCTTGTGTTTAGCTTCACTGGGTTTTAATCAGATTACTACAAAATGTTCTGAACCCAGGTTAGAATTTAGCATGAAAACAACAGAAGAGAGAAAGAGAGTTTTCTGAGGAAGTCAGTCAAATAACTCACCACAATTAAGATGATGAGGACTCCTGAAGGGCAGAGAGAAGAGGGGAGACTCATGCACTTGACACAAGAATAGCTGAGTAGCCAGAAGGGTTAGTCAGAGGAAAGGGTCTGGGGATGAAAGGTTGGCAACGACTCTCTTAGGAATTGCTCTTTAAAAACCCGAGGTTCAATCCAAGCTTCTTTCATTAGTATAAGTGTTTCTGCACAAATAACTTATCCTTACAATTCACTTTAATCTTAGAAATTGGAGGGGCAAAAGACGTGTCAGGTCATAGTGCTTGTCACACCAGTGCAAAATACAAACAATGTCGATCATAGATAAGAATGCATAAATTAACATAGAAGTAGAAAATATGAAACCATTTTTAGAAAAGCGTTAGGAAATACAATGTTCTGTCTAAAGTATTTGTTGAAACAGTTATTTAAGCATAGAGTTCTTCCACAAAGACTGAGGCTGAGCAAGGGTTTGAGTGCTTTAGGACGAGCTGGTAGGAACAGTAAATGACATCTAATGCAAGGACTCATAGAGAAGAGACTTATTTACTTTTTAACTTTGATTATGATGCTTAAGCCTTTTCTGCCAGCGTTGCAATTTAAAATAGCAGTAGGATGCTATCCCAGATCATTGCTATGATCCATAATGAAAAAAATGCAGAGCATTAAATTATATACTTAATTTTAAATCACTCTTTAAGTTCAAACTGTTCGAAGATATCCAGATGGTGAAACTTATTTTCCTTCACATACAATGAAAAGTAATTGGTGCAACTGATGAGAAATCATGATTGATTGATAGGCATATTCAGAAACACTGATCCAAAATGCTCTGCTCTTGTGGTAGCTTTTGCTTGTTGTTTTATAGTCAGAGAAAAAAAAAATCAAAAGTGTTAAATCATTAACAACATGCTACTCACCTTCCAAACTGCATAAATGTTACAGAGGAAATATATTAATTATCTGAATATTGTTTTTATGCTTTGGACTGTAAAACAATGTGGCATTCATACATAATTTTACCTTCAACATTACTCTGTCTTTTAAAATTTAAGTTAAAAAAAATCTCTTTTCTTATCTAATTTCAGACTGCATTTATTTCACTTACCTATTCATTTATCTGACAGTGATAATGTGCTTGTAAAATACCACTTTTTGATCATGTAAACTTGACAGACAGGATTTTGTTTCTGTTCCCTGTTTCTCCAGGTTAGCACTCTGTGAGTGGTGTGCCTGCTGATGATGTCAGTCACCAGGCACTCAGCAAATGATGGGAGATCAAAGGAAACAAGAGGCATTTTAAGTTATCAATCAATTTATCAGGTAGATTGATAACGCCTTCCAACCAACTGTAGTCTTTCTGGCCAGGTGTGGATATTTGTATTGCCTGTGTATAAGCCTAACTAGCAAATATGATTTGATGATTTATACGCAATTTTTAAATTTATGGCTATTTAATTAAAATACTATATTTCTGAGATTTCTGAGAAGTATAATGATGGATTTATAATCTCTCCACTTCCAAGAGAATAAGAAAACCCAAAGTTTTAATTTTCTAATTCAGAAAAACATATGCTGAAATGGTTTCTTTTAAAAATGTAAGTGCACTGAAAGCATCACCATTCAGTTTTCTAACTGAATAATACGAATTTGGAAAGCAAGACTACAGAGAAGACTACACAAGAAACAGAACTGTTCACAAGCCCCTATGTTTTTTATTCATAAGACAGGTGCAAGTGCAGAGAATTTTGACTTTAGAGAAATAAGAAATAATAGCAATTGCTAAGATCAGTGAAGTAAGGCTTTATGATTACATGGGGAATACATGTTTCTTAGCAAACTCTTGAGAATAATGGTAAGTTTAAATGATCAGGGTCTGTGAACTGCAGTTCCAGTTGCATATCAAAGAAGACATGCAGATTTTGTGCAGCCTGCGATGGGAAGCTAGTTATTGGTTGGTGTTTCTATTCTCAGAGATAATGATCTTTGTAAGTATTCTACTTGTATTAGAATGCCAACATTGCACAAAATAGGTATGGACATTTTATTTATAAAAATTGGTTATCTTAAATTGCTTTTTTTGTTGTTAAGTTTGAGCCCCACTCCTATCCTGCTAACATCTTCATCCATAAAATATTTTGGCATTTATTTACTATTTGCATGCTGTTCTTGTGTGGGGTGTCTTACAGTGTTACCCAGGTCTAGCTGCCTTTACTCACCTTCTCTGTTTGTGAATTAACATGTATCAGAGACCACACCAAAAGAGGCTTATGTGGGAAAGCAGAGCCTGGGCTTGCTGTTTGAGTCTCTATAAGCTTCCGGATGTGACTTTGGGATTCTCTGCCCAATACAGCTGAGTAAGCATGGAGTTTTCTTCTCTGTATCATGTTAAAAATTAACATGAAACAAAGATTTACCAAATTTGCCTCAAATATGGCAAAGAATACACTGATACCAAAAATAATGATCTGAAAATTAACTTTATTCCTGTATTTTATCTGATAAATGTAAAGACAAATACAAATGCAAAATAAGAGGCTTAATCTTTCTGCAAAAACAAGAAAAGAGATTTCTTTTTCTGTTTTCTTCGAGTACTTACCTTAAAAAACTTATAATTGTTAGTACTTTCTCATCTATTTTTAAATGTATGTAAGTACTTTTAAAGACCATATAGGTCTTTTGTCTGTTGAATTTTTGCCACTTTTATGATCCAGAAACAACTTCCTTAAGAACAAAATCATGAATTTCGCAGCAACCTGGATGGAACTAGAGTCTATAATACTGAGTGACCTCTCACAGAAACAAAGATTCGAGTATCACATGTTCTCACTCATATAATGGACCTTGAACATCCAATGTAATACTATAAGAAAATGACTGACGGTACTGGGAATCTAACGGGGGGGGGGAGGGAGATGGGATTAACAGTAGCAAATATATCTGTCTGAGAATGGGCAAACACCTCTTATCAACAGGGTGCCTGAATGAAACATACTTGTACACCTAAAACTTAACTGTATCCAACAAAACCATAATAAAAAATATTGGAAAAAAAGAATCTGGATGCCATTCTCTGAAATACAAAGAAGATAGGAAGGAAAGAGCCTAACTTTAGTGGACATCACAGTACAAGTTGCAAAACTACTTCCTATAATAAAGATATAGCAAATTTATTTTTCTCTAGAAAAATCAATTAATATACAGTCACTTAAATTATTTGGTGAATTGAGGATGAACTATGTATTACAGGTGGTATTGTTGGGCTGTCTTATTGGAAGTCTGGTTGCTATTTATCTCGAAAAACTACATGTAACGAGTTTTTTCTTGGTTGTCTATATAAAAGGATGAGATTTCTTTCTGTCTTTGAAATCTCTTGGTGGAGGCCTGCAATGTAGACCATGTTCGGGTTTAATGCTTATTCAATAATTATAACTATTTTTTTTCTACTACTATTGTGGAGTAGTACTATTTTTCTGTGTTGGGAGAAGATTCTGGTTTTAATTATATATTTCCTCAACACAATCCTACTTAGGACACTAAATTCAGATTTTACTTTTTTATTTTAGAGCTTAAATATAGTAGATGTATAGGTGAGACTGTAACTGGATGTTTATCATAGTACAGTACCACTAATTTTCTTATACTTTGAATTTAGAATAATATTTATCATGTTGAATAAAGAATATAATTTATGAATATAAAGTTTCTCAATGGAGAGTTAATGATCAGCTCAAAGTAGACTCGATAGTTTTGTTCTCAAATTTCTATAGAATTCTCAAACTTCTGTAAGGTTTTCAATAGAACTAATTTGACTTGAAGAATGTTCTATGCCTAAAGCTGTCATTCTTGATATGTAATGCTACCTCCAAAGAGTCATGGCCCCTTCCAAATTGTCTGACCTGAAGTAATAGTAGCTCAGGAAATTGTATTTAAATTGGGCTATTGACTTCTATCTAGGAGGAGCTAGTTTCTATCACAAGGAAAGTTTATATCTGAAAACTATATAAACAGTTGACACCATTTTAAACTGTTAACTGTAGAACAAATATATCAGAGTTGCAATAGAGTATGGGCACACACCTCATTTTATGGTGCTTGGCTTTATCATGCATCTTAGATATTGCATTTTTTACAAATTAAAAGCTTGTGATAGCCCTGCATTGAACAAGTCTATAAGCCATTTCCTGACAGTATATGCTCACACTATGTCTCTGTGTCACATTTTGGTAATTTTCACAATATTTAGCATGTATTATTATTTTTGTATCTTTTTCAAAGATCTGTGATCAGTAGTCTTTGGAATTACTAATGTAATTGCTTTGGGGAACCCATATGAGATGGTAAACTTAATCAATACACGTTTGCATGTTCTTATTGCTACACTGACCAACTGTTCCCCAACCTCTCCCTCTTCTCCAACCTCTTTATTTCCTGAGACAACAACGATATTAAAATTAGACAAATTAATGACCCAAAAATGGCCTCAAATCTTTTAAGTGAAAGGAAATCTTACAGGTTTCTCACTTTAAGTCAAAAGCTAGAAATAATTAAGCTTAGTGAAAAAGACATGCCAAAAGGTGAGATAGGTTGAAGCTAGGCCTCTTGTGCCAGTTAGCCAGGTTGTGAATGCAAGGGAAAAATTCTTGAGAAAATTAAATGCTATTCCATGAACATATGAGTGATAAGAGGGAAACAGTCTTACTGTTGAGATAAAGTCTGAGGCCGGGTGTGATGGCTCATGCCTATAATCTCAGCACTTTGGGTGGCTGAGGTGAGAAGATTGCCTGAGCTCATGGGTTTGAGACCAGTCTGTGCAACTTAGAGAGACCTCATCTCTACAATAAATAAAAAAATTAGCTGCACATGGTGGCACATACCTGTAGTTCCAGCTACTCGGAAGGTTGAAGTGGAAGGACCACCTGAGCCCAGCAGGTCAAGGCTGTGGTGGCCATGAGCGTGCCATTGCACTCCAGACTGGGTGACAGAGTGAGACTCCAAATCAGAAAAAAGAGAAAATCTGAATGGTCGGGGTAGAAGTTCAAATCTTCCACAACATTCCTTTAATCTAAAGTATAATCAAGAGCAAGGCCCTAACTCTCCTCAATTCTATGAAGAATGAGAGAAGCAAGAAAGCTGTGGAAGAAGAGTTTGAAGCTAGCAGAGATTGGTTCATAAGGTTTAAGGAAAAATATCATTTTCATAACATAAGAGCTTAAAAAGCACAAGGTGAAGCAACATCTACTTGCTGATATAGAAGTTACAGCAAGTTATTCAGAAGATTCACCCAAGATCTTTGATGAAGGTCACAACAGTAAACAACAGATTATAAATGTAAATAAAACTGCTTTCTATTGGAACAATATGTCATCTAGTACTTTCATAGCTAGAGAGGCGAAGTCAATGCTTGGTTTCAAAGTTTTAAAAAAAAAGATTGACTTTTCTGTTAGGGGATAATGACTTTAAGTTGAAGCCACATGCTCATTTATCATTCTGAAATTCTAGGGCTCTTAAGAATTATGATAAATCTACCTGTGTTCTATCAGTGAAACAACAAAACCTAGATGACAGCACATCTGTTTACAACATGATTTGCTATTTTAAGTCCTATTTTTGAAACATACTGCTCAGTAAAGGATTTCTTTCAACACATTATTGTTCATGTATAGTGGCCCCAAATAATCCAAGAACTCTGATGAAGATGTACAAATAAATTAATGCTGTTGTTTTATGCCCAGAAATTACCAAGTCATTTTTAACTTTCAAATATTATTACTTTAGAGGTATATTTCATAAGGCTAGATCTGCCATAGAGAATGATTCCTCTGATGAATCTGGACAAAGAAAATTGAAACTCTTCTGGAAAGAAACAATTTAGACACCATTATGAGCATTTGTGACTCATGGAAGAAGGTCAAAATATCATCATCAGGTTTGGAAGAAGTTGATTCTAACCCTCACAGATGACTTTAGTGGTTTTAATACGTAAGTGGAGAAGCACTGCAGAAGTGGTAGAAATAGCAAGAGAACTCAATTAGAGTGACCTAAAGATATGACTGAATTTCTGCCATCTCATAATGAAATTTGAACGGATGAGGAGGTGGTTCTTATGGATGAGCAAATAAGGTGATTTTATGATATGAAATTGACTCTTGGTAAAGATGCTGTGAATATTGTTGGAATGAAAACAATTTAAAATATTGCATAAATAAGTTGATAAAGCAGTGGTAGAGTGTGGGGGATTGACTTTAATTTTGAAAAATTTCTACTGTGGCTAAAGTCAAACAGTATTGCATACTACAAAGAACTCTTTCTTGAAAGGAAGAATCATTAAATAAGGAAAATTTCACTGATGTCTTCTAATACGAGACTGCCATAGCAACCTCAGCTTTCAGCAGCCACCACCCTGATCAGTCAGCAGTCATCAACACTGGGACAAGATCCTCCACCAGCAAAAAGTAACAACTCTGAAGGCTCAGGTGATCATTAGAATTTTTTTTAGCAATATCTGTTTTTTAATTAATGCAAGTTTGTTTTCTATACATAATGTTGTTGCATACCTAATAGACTATGGTATAGTATAAATGTAAATTTATACTATAAAGTTACTTTATACTGGGAAACCAAAAAGTTTATATGACTCACTTTATTACAGTAGTGTAGAACCAAACCTACAATATTTCCTAAGTATGCCTGGAAATGACTATAGCATGTGTGTGTGCATGTTTGTGTATATGTTTGTATATATCACCATCCTTAGAATTATACAGTTTAGTTTAGAGTATAAATCTCTCCTTGATACAATTTTATTTTCTTTTCATTGCTCTCTATACCAAAGAAAACCTAATACTGTGTTTTGTACATATTCTCATTTTTTTCTTTGTAGATATACCATATCTTTATGTACCCCTAAGTTGTATTGCCTAGTTCTATCCATTTTTATACTTTATACAAATGATTTTTATGTATATAGCTGTATAGATATACACAGATATTAAGGAAGATACTGTGTCAACTATTAACCTGGGACCAGAATTGCCAGATTTACCAAATTTATTTCAAATATAGCATGAGACACATTTATATTAAAATTTATACCTTTTTTCTCAGAAAATTATTTTTATTTGATGAAATAATCTTTGTTGACTAAATAAGTCTCAGTTACTTTATACCCACTACTGGTGATTCAGAATTGAGATACTATTCTAGCCTACCAATTAATTAAGCCATGTTTTGAATATTCTAATAATAAGGGAAACTTAAAAAAGTAGAAAGATACAAGATGCTTATAAATAAAACTACTGGATATTATAAGACATGTATTTTACTAATTTTGGTTCAAAAATTTAATTCAATTTCAACACAGTTTCAGAAAGGTTTATTACTGGTACTTGACCAACTGATTCTAAACTTTTTTTTTTGAAAGTACAAATGGTCAAAATTAATGAAGACAATCCAAAAGGAAAATAAGCATAGCAATATTCCATATCAGACAACATAATTTGTCAAAAATATTATGAAATGCTATGCTATTAATGTGAATAACATGAAATTAAAATAGTGACGTGAAAATAAAAATAAAGCAATTAAATAAAATAGGAATCATGATTATATGAAAACATGCCATGCCACCAAGTTTTTTTTTAAAGATCTTTAGAAAGGGAACAACTATTCACTAAATAATATTGAGAGAAATTATTTTTAGAAAACAATATTCTAGAAATATTTTCATGTTTCTCCACAGTCCAGGCATATGATTGAATGGCAAGCATTCCTTAGAAATTAGAGATAACAAATTGCTCATCAAGGTTTAAAGGTTTGTCTCTCCTAGATTCATATGCTCAATTTCCACAGGTAATAGACTTACGAGTAGAGTAGTATCTTAAATTTTCCAGTTTCAGACTTAATTGTTATTTCTTAATAAATAAAAGAGTAGGCCAGGCTCGGTGGCTCAGCCTGTAATCCCACGCCTTGGGAGGCTGAGGTGAGTGGATTGCGTGAGCCTGTGGGTTCGAGACCCGCCTGGGCAATGAGACCTCATCTCTACAACAAATCAAAAAATCAGCTGGGCGTGGTAGCGCATGCCTGTAATTTGGGCTACTTGGAAGGCTGAGGCGGAAGGATTGCCAGAGCCCAGGAGGTCGAGGCTGCGGTGGCCGGGAGTGGCCACTGCACTTCAGTCTGGGTGACAGAGTGAGACTCCAACTCAAATAAATAAATAAATAAATAAATAAATAAATAAATAAATAAATAAAAGAGTAGAACTCTCTCATTTTGTATACAAAAATCATTTCATGATAAATTTAAACTTAAACATAAAAGGAAAATTTCTAAAACTTCAGAATACATAGATCTTATTAGGTCAAATAATGAAGGAATTTCTTTAAGTCAGGTTGTTCCAGAAGTCTAACAGAATTCCTGAAAGTAATACTATCATCAAAACGAGGTTTATGTTGTTATGCTTGGAACATGACTTGTAGTTTTAACTTTTTTGAATTTGTGGTTTGAAGATGAGAGTATTGGTAGATTAAACTAGAAAAGTAATTTGATTACATATATCATACCTGGAGCTTATAAATAAAGGCACATAGAAGTTTATGTGACAAACTGTTAGCATTGTATAGAGTATATGAAATTGTAGGCTGTTGCATTACCATAGGCAAAATATAACGAGTCCATATTAAAGTGTTTGCCAGAGTAATAAAAAAACTATAGAGATGCATTTCTAAATAAACAGTCATCTTAATAGTACTCTAATCTATGAAAACTCGTCTGCAAATACTTTTCTAAGCTAAAACACCACATTTACTTTTAAATAGCCAAGTGCAATGATCAATGAGGCAGCTGAATATGACCATATTTAAAATTGGAATATACACTTAGAAACTATTAAAATGAAGACCATAAATGTGAATGATATTGAACAGGAAGCATCAACTATGAGTAGAGAATAGGTATTAGGAAAAAATATTTACAGATTTCATCATTAGAGGATCTGAAATTTCTAGTTCAACAAGTAAGATGTTTAGTTTAGGTGGTTATGTAATTTAAAATATAAAAAAAGAAAATTAAAATAACACTTTCACTATCAAAAATTGGAGGATAGACTACTTGGGGACTGATATGTGAGCAATTTTGATTTACTTACTCATTACTTATTAAGTCAGCAATATTGATGTCTACTAAATGTCTGGCACTGCTCTACCACAGGGAATATAGCAGTCAACAAAGGGAACATAAATTACTACTTTGTCAGTTCGTAAAGCTAGTGTGTTGCTATAAATAATTAATAACAAACACATTATTATATTGATGTAAAAACAAACATAAATATCTAAAAGAGACTAAATAGAAATAGTGTATAAACCTGCTATTCAATTTTGTGGGTGAAACTAGTGAATTAAAAACAAATTATTTAAAATATTTCATAGGAAAGAGAAAATTAGATGGGAAGAATTGGAGCAAGATATTTTGTTTTTATTTTAAGTATATCTGCAGTATTCGATTTTTAAAAATTATATGCATATTTTACATTTTTAAAAGAGAAAGATGATTCCGCAAAAATGGGGAAAAGAACATTAAGAAAGATACTGAGGTTTCACATTAAATATTATCATGGAATCAAAGGTGAAAGAATACTTCACAAAGTAAGGAATGATTTTCTGCCTAAATATTCAAGGTTAACAGTCTTAGGAACTCTAGTCTCTCCTGTGTTTATGGCTCTATGACATTTCTGTGACAATAAGGCCAAGACAAAGTGAAGATTCTCTGAAAGATTTAACCATCTTAAAATGACTTCTATCAACAGAGCAAGGCCTTGTCTCAATTAAAAAACAAAATAAAAATATTTTAATAATAAAAATAAATAAATAAAATAAAATAACTACCATCTAAACTTACTTTCATATTTTCATGACTACATTTAATTTTCTCCTTGGGTTAATTTTTTTTTTTTTGAGTCCTAATTCTTCCCCTTTCATAGATGAAATTGTTAAATATCTCATTAATTCCCTTATTGCAAGATCATGAGTTATGCAGCAAAGCATATGTGAATGTGAATAAATTAGTTCAAACAGGTCTAATATTACAACAACTGTAAATCATATAAGAACATGTTTTAAAATGAAAATAAAAAATACTTTATCTGGCCATAATTGTAATCTTGAAATCCTTGAACGGTGTCTTCAAGACATGAATAAAAATAAGAATTTATCATTTATTGAGAGCTTATACTATGTGATGGGTGCTGACGTAAAACATGTAGATATGTAGAATTTTATTCTACAATTCTACGAATTGGATAGTACCTTTATATACATTTTATAAAGAAATTAAGTACAAGAAGATTCAGAAATTAGGTGCAGAATTCAGAATACTACTAAATGGTAGAACCAGGTTTTAAACCAAAATAATCTGATTTTTACATCTTCATAATTAACTGCTACACAAATTACTTCTCAGATGAAGATTTACCCTTTCTCTAGTTTCTAGCTAAAGATGAATGCTCTTGAGCAATGCTTCACAAACTTTAATATCCATATGAATTAACTTTGTATCTGGCTAAAATCCCATTTCTGACTCAGTAGATGATAGGTAGATACTGAGATTTTATGTTTGTGACAAGCTCCCAGATGTTACCCTTTCATTTCTAGCCTTTCCAAATCAAGTTTCTGCAAAAGAATTCAAAACTATTGAGAATGATTTTAGTATTTTCTAGATGCGTAGAAGACAAGTTAATTCACAGTATACTATGGAAACTTACGGGAACCATAATTGAGAGAGACTAAGTGATTAATGCTGTTTTAACAGGATTATGAGTGCTCCACTCTCACACAGAATTAGGATGGTAATGTTAGAAGGGAACAGATTTAGATAGTTGACCTAAGATTTTGATATAATTATGTAACTGCTTTTCTGGGTGGAGGGAAAACATCAACATTACCTATGAGTAGGTTATCGATAAGCTAAAACTCAGCTAAATTTCCTGTCTAGGAGGATAGAAATCTATTTTATACTTGGTTTTTCCAAAAATATAAATACATACTACAAAGTATAGGTAACACAATTTAGCATTTAAAATTTAGCACCTATGTGCCAGGAACTGTTCTAAGAGTCAAATACATTAATCTATATAATCCTCTCATCCATAAGCGAGCAGCATCATCTGAAACCTGGAAAGAGACAAAAAATTACTGGATAATCTTTCAGAGTCCTACTTCACTTGAATTTCTATTTATTGAATTATTTTACAACTTTTTAGTGAGTTTATCTTGACCATTTTGTTCTGGCAGAGGCCCAACAGTTATGGTTTTTATATCTGTTAAATATTAATTAGCTTTGTATCCAACTCAGCATCTTCTTCTTTTGATAATAATGTAGCTTCTCAAATGCTACAGTAATATGCCTGTTACCTCATTAAGTATAATCTTTGACACATGTTCATTTTCTATTGGTGGGAGAGTCATTTTTTTTTTTTTTTTTTTTTTAGATTTTTGAAACTTATGCTTTCACATAAGTTTCAACAGTTTTGGAGATCATACATTACAAAGCCCAAGTAGACTTACCTAAAGAATTTAAGGAAACTGCATGGTTAAAGAAATGCACTGTTAACCATTGTGAAGGATGTGAGATCTTACTATACAAGTTGACTCATTAGCTGGTCCCAGTTCTCTTGATGCTGCCAGAAGCAATGAGAATCTGGGGCAGAAAGGACTTTAATGCTGCACAGCAGGCAGCATAAATGTCATGTTTGTATGAGTTCCCCTTGTACCTCCTGATTCCCTGAAACCATGCAGAGAGAGGTGGAGATGAATTCTACAATACAGTGTGTGTCACACCTAACTGAAAAGTTGTAATTTTAGATAACTCTAATCTTGTACTTTGGTTCCTAACAAAACTGTTCAAACTTTGCATTAAAGGAAGGTATTCTCTTTATTATCCTTCACACACAAGTCTGTTCCCTGATCTTAAGTGAGGGAGACCCTGTATCTTCCAACACATTGACTACACGAACACCTAAAGTGTTAGCCCAGACAAAAAGCTGTTGGCTTTGCTGAAGAACTTTGAGATATCCATGGAGAACTGTCTCCCAACACGCACCAAGTGGACTGCTTAGTGCAGACAAGTTTTCATTTCAGGAAGCAGAAGAACTGACCTCTCCCTACCCTCTCTCCTCATCCCCTTTCCACCATCCTCATTTTTCAGCTTTGTTTTTCTTTTGGATTTACAAACTGTTGATAACTTCTTATTCCTCATCGATGCCAGCAATGATTGGGGCTTGGTTTTATGATCCAAATATTTGGCTATCTCTGTAAGAGGAATGATTGAGAACAATTCTCTGTTGGGCAAGAGATAACAGACTTTGGTTTGGTAGTCTTTTGTTTTGTGATTGTTGTTGTTTTATCTACTTATGAGCTCAAATCAATTATTTTAATTAATTAATTAATTAATTAATTATTTTATTTTTGTGTTGGAGTCTCACTCTGTCGCCCAGACTGGAGTGCAGTGGCCACTCCCGGCCACCGCAACCTCGACCTGCTGGGCTCTGGCGATCCTTCGCCTCAACCTTCCGAGTAGCCCGAATTACAGGCACCCGCTACCAAGCCCGGCTGACTTTTTGATTTATTGTGGAGATGAGGTCTTGCTGCCCAGGCGGGTCTCGAACCCGCGGGCTCAGGCAGTCCACTCACCTCAGCCTCCCAAAGGTGTGGGATTACAAGCTGAGCCACCAAGCCCGGCCAAATCAATTATTTTATATCCACCAGGAAAGGAAGCAACACTTGGAATCTAGAGTGGGCAATTACCATGTTTCTGATTTACTGATCAGCTAATGGGTAATGTTGTATAACTAAAAATATAAACTTGTGCATATCAGTGAGTTTTCATGTTTGTACTTGAAAAAAAGGCTTTCCTTTTGTGTAAGTGTAAAATGCTGTTTTATTTCTGGGAGGTATTAATAAATTGAATTGCACCATTTCTTAAATTAAAGAATCTTTGCTTTCACTGATTTATAAAGATTAAAAATGCTCAAGTAAATAACATATTCTCCAAATTCCCAGGTAATAAAGAAATCTTAATATTTTAAATGCATAGAATTTTAAGAAAAACAATCCTACTTTGAGAAAATGCTGGTTTAGAAATATTTTCAGAATGTACATTTATACAGTGAAGGTAAATCTTAAACCTACACCAGTTTAAATAATTGTGTGTGTATGTGTTTAAATTAAATAGCCATGTGTCTTTTTGTGGAGCTTATCACTGTGGAAGAAAATTAAAGTGTACATTATATATTTATCTTTAACAAACTTGTATTTGTTTTCAATGAAGAGACTAGTTAATATAAACTTTCTAAACTTTTTATGTTGGTTATATGACCAATTAAGTTACATGTTATTATACAATATTGAAAATTATGACAAAGCTAAATTTGTTAAATTTATGGGAAATGTAATTACAATAAAAGTTTTATAGCAATACATTTTCTTTTTCAGCTTAAGCAGTTTTTAAGATCTTAGGTTAGCGCACACTTGTAGTTCCGGCTCCTTGGAAGGCTAAGGTGGAAGGATCGCTGGAGCCCAGCAGGTCGAGGCTGCTGTGGCCGGGAGTAGCCACTGCACTCCAGTCTGGGTGACAAAGTGAGATAACTAAAAAAAAAAAAAAAATCTTAAGTAACCTAAAATTTTGGATTAATAGATTGAGTTAATTAATGAGTAATGTTGGATATCTGAATATATTCTTAGTAAGATTGAATAATCAACACTGATTATGAAACATTGATTTAAGTTTTTATACTTTTGCTTCTTAATTTATATACTATACAGCAGTTTTATCTTTGAGTCATGTTAATGAACATGTTCATCTTTACCACTCTGTAAAAGGTATAAATGATGTGTGTGGTTATAGAAAGTTATATTTAGTGTATTTTTAAGCTTTGTTAATCTGCTAAAATTCTTGCTTGAGACACAATTCAGAGTTTTCTTTCTCTCACTCTTCTCCGGGAAATAAGCTAGTGACTTTCATTAAAACTTATTTATGTGAGTGGTTTAGAGTATACCCAGAGTAACAGTATAAGAAATAGAACCATGAATACAACATTATTGAAAAATGTTTTTTTTCAAGGATAAGTAATCGTTTGGTAAAGTACCGATTTAGGTTGTCTCAGAATACATAAAAAAGTATAATGAAAGACAACCTTGAAGGAGTATGGCAGATTATACAATGTATGATGGTTAGGCACTGTGGCTCACACCTGTAATCCCAGCACTGGGAGGCCGGGGTGGGAGGATTTCTTGAGCCCAGGAGTTTGAAATCAGCCAGGAAACATAGTGAGACTTCATCTCTACAAAAATTCAACTTTGTCCAAATGTGGTGATGTATGTCTGTAGTCCCAGCCAGCTACTCAGGAGGTTGAGGTGGAAGAATTCTCTGAGCTCAAGAGGCTT
This sequence comes from Carlito syrichta, assembly GCF_000164805.1. NCBI lineage: Eukaryota > Metazoa > Chordata > Mammalia > Primates > Tarsiidae > Carlito > Carlito syrichta. The sequence goes on along the minus strand of NW_007246139.1, from coordinate 278,983 downwards.
AGGTTGCAGTGAGCCATGGTACTACCACTCCAGCCTGGGCAACAGAGTGAAACTTAAAACACTGTGGGGGCAACCCCTTCGGTTCCTCTGCCACTATGGGAGCTTCTCTGTCCTCTCAATAAATTCTGCTTTCTCACATAAAAAAACAAGAACAAAAAAAACCTGAATTTATTATCTTACAATTCTGGGAGCCACATCGAATTGGGTCTCATTGGACTAAAACAAAGATGCCAGCATACCTTCTGAAGGTTTTAGGGAAAACAAAACAAAACAAAAACAAAAACAAACAAACAAGCAAAAAAGAAAAAAAAATTAATGTAATTTGCATTTCCCAGCTTCTAGAAGCTACTCTGATATTTTGACTTATGGGACACTTGCAGTTAGTAATCACTTCACTCTGACCCTTGCTTCTACCATTAAATCTTCTTGTCTGACTATCCTGCTTTGCTCTTTTCTTTATTGGGAACTTTGAATTGCATTGGACCAAACTGGATAATCCAGGATAATTCTACCATCTGAAACTTCTTAATAAAATAAAACCTGTGAAATCTTCATTGCCTTATAAGCTAACATATTCACAGACTTGACAATTGGAATGTGCACATGTTCTGGGGAAAGAAAAGTGTGTTATGCTATTACAAGACTTGAGTCTGGAAAAAAAAAAACTATGAATGCATTAAAATTGTATTTGTTTCAAATTATATCAAGTTCACTAGATATTAATTACCATTACTGCATATAAAATTACCTACCATACACTACCAGTTAAAAACAACACACATTTATTATCTCATATATTCTGTGGTTGGTAGTCTTGGTCATTGTAAATTGGGTTCTAGAACTTAGGGTTTCCCACAAGGTTGCAATCAAGATATTGGCAAGGGCAGCGGCCTTAGCTGAAGGCTCAACTTGGGAAGGATCCACTTTCAATTTCACATAGTTGTTGGTGAGATTAAGTTCCCAGAGTGTTGTTTGGTTATAGGCCTTAGTCTCCCACTGGCTGCACCACTCAAATTCTTTCCATGAGGGCCACTGCAACATGACTACAAGTTTCATGAAGACATGGAAGCTGAGAAAACAATGGAGGATATTCTAGCACAAAGGAAATCATAATCGTCTACCACGTATGTGATAGCCTCTCAACACAACTGTAACTCATATTAGAAACAAGTTGCTTAAGGGGAAGGCTTTACACAAGGCTATGAATGCTAGGAGGCAGCAATTGATGGCAATAATTTTGAAGACCACCTGCAACACTAATCTTTTCTTCTATTGTTAATCCCATTCAGTGTATTTTTTTACTTCAGAGATTGTATTTTTAATCTCTACAAGTTCAATTTCAGTATTTTTATGTATTCCATATCTTTCTTAAAATGCTTGTGCTTTCTGCTAACCTACTGAACATAAGAAATGTATATGTCATAGCTGATCAATATCCTTGTTTATTAATTCTATCATATCTGAGTATATTTCTTTTGGCCACTTTTTTCATATCATCTTCTCCACTTGTTTTCATACCTGAGCATTAGATACTGAGCATTCTGAACTTTATGTTAATGGGTGCAGGTTTATTTTTGTGTTCCTTTAAATGACTTTGCGCTTTCTTCTTAGATGTACTTACGTTACTTGGAAATAGTTTCACACTTTTTGGGGTCTCTCTTAAGCTTTTCAAGGTGAGACCAAAGCAAAGTTTAAATTAGGGTTAATTTTTCCCCTACCTAATATTCTTCCCAAAGTTTTGCATATTATAAAGTTTAACAACCCAGCAATTGGGAAACTAGCTATTCCTACTCCTTTTTTAAGTTTCAGAAATTGTTTTATCTGTCCCTTTCTGTGTTTTTTTCCCCCTGTTTTCTTACTCACAGACTGATTATCACCCAACCAAAGACTTGAGGGACATCCTTCACACATCTTCAGATGCTCATCCTGTGCAACTCTCTTTTCTTCAGAACTTGGTCTTGTGAAATTGGCTGCCTTCATCTCTTTGAACTTCCAACTCCTTTGCTCTAACTCAGGGAGACCACTGGGCTCCACCTGCAGTCTTCCTTGCTGAGCAGCCAGGAAAATCTTTTGTGGCAGGCAGTAAGCTGGGACAATTATAGTCTCACCTTATTTGCTTTTCTTTGCTCAGGGATCAGTGTCCTTAACTGCCAATTGTTTACATTCTACAAACTATCACTGGGAAATTTTTGTCTGGACATTACATTGCTTAATGTGGGAGAGTAAAATCTGTTCCTATTTTCCCATCTTGTGTAGAAGTAAAAGTTTTGGAATATTGTTTTCATAATTTTTAATGTTTTATTTTAAGTGAGTACATGAATAAGTTATTTATCTATCTTTTTTATCTCTAAAACACAATTTATTATATTTTTAGGAAGAAATTAATCATTCTAAGCTAGCATCTAATTCTCTTTTTCCTCAAAAATTAAAAGCAAATAATTTTGCTGAGTCTTTTTACTTCTAATGGGAATCCCTTATTTGCATAGATACATCTTTTTCTGTGATCAAAAATCTTTGAAGACTGTGACCACAAGAGGGAAACTATTCAAACAAGAATATCCACAAATTGTATATAGATAAAAGAGATTATTTGTATTTTTCACAGCAGTGCTGGACTTATTTATGGAGTGATTTTCAGCTGTCTAAGGCAGTGGTTAATTTATCTGGTAAAGATGTAATAATACCTGTCCAATGAAGAAGATAACCCCAAACATTCGCCAGTTTTACATTTAACCCAGCAATCTATCAAATGTCATGTTTCTCTCTATTTTCATTTCTATATATTCTCAAATGGTCCTTAAACTGTTCATAGCAGAGTACTGCTTTCATCATTAAATAATGAGTTAAATATCAACTTTGACAAATGCTTATTTATTTATTTATTTATTTATTTATTTTTTGAGTTGGAGTCTCACTCTGTCGTCCAGACTGGAGTGCAGTTGGCCGCTCCCGGCCACCGCAGCCTCGACCTGCTGGGCTCCGGCGATCCTTCCGCCTCAGCCTTCCGAGTAGCCGGAATTACAGGCATGCGCTACCACGCCCGGCTGATTTTTTTTTTAAATTTATT